>NW_008752104.1:150404-190316 GCF_000715545.1 Opisthorchis viverrini
TGTAACTTCCGCTCAGAACGATAAGTCCCTCATTTGTACATTCCATTTTTGGTATTGTATTCGACTCGATTAAGGTGTTGTAACCTAACACTCTTATAACAAATTTTATTAGTGTCGCTTTCTAGCCTTATGATTTATCTAGTGGCTTTTGTTGTTAACAAGAGAGAACACTAATAATTGGTGAGCCCGACGTGTAATTAATAATTCTGACACCTTCTCTGCGTCTCCATGAATGCAACTTCACATGAACGGATGTATCGGCTTGAACGTCGGTCACCCTGCGGTTTGTCTATGCCAACTTGGCTAACTATTCTAAGACCTGTTTTACTGAAAAGACTTGACCATGCCGCAAGATATGAACCCGTCGTTGAGGAAGTACAACTTATAAATTGCAATCCACATTACGCCCATGTTCGTTTTCCCGGAGGAAAAGAGGGCGCTTTATCCGTCCACCATCTCGCTCCTAGTGGTGTTCATATACCCCCCTCTGTCTGACTTGCACGCGCCTCCGCCCAATAACATTGAAGATAATATGTCAGGGCGCGCCCAGACAAAAGAAAAAGCACATGTGCAGAGAGTGACACATCCCCAAGGTCACCATTGGTTCGACACGTCCGGAAAGTAGGTGAGTTGGCGGCTCCCACGAAACACGGCTTAGCAACACACGATCAGCGTAGTGGGCCTGAGAATGTTCACGACCGGAACACCACCATTGGCTGTACGGAGCGAACAAGTGAACGAGCATATTTGGCCAATTAGTCATCCTATATATTTACGCAGACATTCTGTATGTTTTGTCCTGGCAACACAGCCGTGTCCGCAGTTCTCTGTCTTCTCCCTATCGCGTAGTCTGGCAGGCGCAGTGCAGGCGTAACCCATAGCTCGGCCACCAACAACACAACAATATCGATCATACTTCAGTCTCACCTCCGTGCCCGGGAGATGCACCTGTATCTCCAAATAAACATGACCCTAGCGTCTCTGATTGAGCCAGGCTCCAACAGCTTACGCGGCTCTAAATTTTAAGAAACCGAGAAGCCTGACCACACTTATTATTACCATTAGATTTTTACAATCATCCATCCAGTACCTGTGTCCGAGTTATTCCGCTCTACACACAATCCAACGGCCCGGGTGAGTGTCATGAATATTCTACTGGAACTGTGCAGCCGTAAACCAGCATGGTTCGCCAGACCCGAACCTCGGTCTAGCGACGAAAGGCATTTTTTGGCTAGGAGTCATTTCATACTTGAAATGCGGTGTTTCGTTTCCTTTACAGTCGAACTTATAGGTAGGAAAAGATGTTCCAGATAGTTGGCGACAGAACCTGCAGGGCAAGTAGCACCAGTTACACGGGGTTCTACAGCTTCGCGTCTTGAAACGGATCACTTCAAGTCTGCTCAGTCGGTTGTTTTTCGACCCGCCAGCAGTGCATCGACGTGCAGTGGTTCCAGCTACCATAGCTTCGTTCACAGAGGATAAACAAAATAATAAAGTGGGATACACGCGTTGGAGGCGACGATGTAATCGGTTCATTGGTGTCGAATGGTTCCGTTTGTCCGGTATGGCAGGGATTGAGTGCGCAATGAAAGCAATAGTATTGACAACAAGAACGCCATTAAAATCCATCAGCACCAAAATCTTGAAGATCACGCGGTCCCCATTCCAGAGGACGAGCTACGCCAATAGTCCCTGATCGGTTCCATACCCCTCTGCTAAGTCAAAGTTGGTCATCTCTCTGCTTGTGAAACTGAAGTAGGCACAGAGAACAGCGTTACTCTCGGCAAACGATGATTCGGCATGCGCATGAACAAAACACCACAGTTGGACATATTTTTCGACTGAGTCGCTGTGGCACAACCAAACAGTCGTTCTCCAGTTGCATCGTTGCTTACTTGCCGGCATCTGACTAGACGATACATGGACGAGATAACAGCCGTCGGAGACCTGAAGACGTCTCAGTTAAGCTGCTCGCAAAGGCTACGTTCCACAGCCACACAAAACATCCCGTACTGTAGCCTGATACACCGCTTTTTGATATTCATGCACATGCCACTTTTCCACTAAGGGTGTTCCCAATTAGCAACAATTACCTGAGCCTTTGGGATTCGTGCATTAACCTCATCTTCATTACACCGGGAACTCAAACGACTTCCAAGATAAGTAGAATTTTCAACAGTCCCGAGTGACTTCCTTTGGATTGTAAATCGACTTTCCAATGACTGCATGTCCTGGAGCATGGTCTTGCACTTTGTTGGTGTGAAGCGCATACGAAAGGACTTTGTTCGTTTCTATCCGAAAACATATATGTGTTCTCCTCTTCGAAGATCCACGAGGTATTCGTCAGCAGCTCTTTAAACATCAGGGTTTTTGAAGACGTGGTTTACAACTGATGGACCGAACTGACTCGCATCGACCACAAGAGTCAATGGAAGTGGGGAGCGTGAGCATCCTCGTTGGGCACCGTTCTGTGCTCGAATCCTTTGGAGGAGCCCCATACACTGTCTTACGTTAGCGGAGTGAGATGGCGAAGTAGTTAGGGGGTGAATTTACTGACCGGAAGGTCCGTGGTTCAAACCAGGCCTCTGCATCTAGACTTCCCTTGTCTAGGCTTGGGAAAGCTGGTAGTACTCAGCCCTCGTGTTTCCTTCGGGTTGCATGGCAACTAGGCACCGGAAAGGTGATACAACTGAACTATTATCTTTATCTTACGTTAGCGAGTCTGAAAGTGCGAAGAAAATATATTGACAAACTTCAGGTGCATTCCTAGCTAAGCAAACATGCACAGGAGAACAGCCCGCCACTCTGAGTGGACACAACTGGGAAGTCCAGGAGTGCTAAAACTGTGGGTTACTTATTCGTAAGCCCGAGTACTAGCACGTGACGGACAGTAATGGTTTGACCAACGCAACTACTGTAACTTCGAAGTTCCGCTTTGTGCTCTCGTGTGAGTGCTTCACAGAACACAAGGCGACGGAAGATAGGTGAAACAAAGTCTCGTTACGATTGGAGCTAGTTTGATTCCTCTCGGGGGCGAGATGGCTCAGTGGTTATAGCGCAAATTTACGGACTGGAAGGCTCGTGGTTCGAAACCGACTTCTGCATCTCGGTTTGGGCAACCTGGAAATATCCCAGCCCCGTGTTCCCTTCGAGTGGAATGGCGGCTAGGCACCGAAAAGGTGTTACAGCTGGACGATTAAGTTGATCCGTCTGGGACTACCGCGCTCACTACAGACCACTTTTTGTAACCGGACACTAGTACCGATTCTTCCGGTATCTGAAGCGGTCCGCTTTTTCTAGATGGAGGCACACAGATAATGTTCCCATAATTGAACGAGGGTAAGAGGTCACCTTGAAGTAATTCAAGAGCTCAGTGACGCTTGAGGATAAGCAACCATAAACCTCCGAGGCTGTGGGGTTTTTTAAAGTTACAGTGCAGCCCGAGAATCAGACTGGGCCACGTCAATGCCTGTTTAAAAAGCTCAACTCAGCGGCCAAGACTTCCATCTTTGATGAAGATGGTCGTGCCAGTTTGATCCTTGGTGGTTTTCCTCAGAGGCAGTTTCTGATGACAAGTCACGCGGAACAAATAGGATAGTCTTCGGACATTCCGGAAATCTACCTTTAACGTTCTGTGTCTACCAGGTCTGACGGGGCGCACGCTGTTTCACTTGACGCCTGATAATTCACCGAGCTAAGTTAAGTTCGGGACCGGCCGGAATATTTCTTCGGGACTCAAGCAGACTCAACAGTTGTCTGATGTCATTGCTTGAGTGGAGGCGAAACTCGCGACACTGTGCAACGAAGTTATGATATTGTTACAGTGCGAATGGACAACCGACGATGGAGCGGTCAGGAGATTTGTTTACCTACAGGAGCTTCCAGTCTCTTAGTTTCTAAGAGAGTGAAGAGACAAACGAATTCAGACGGCTGCATGGTCACAATCCACACTATTGCTCCAAAAGGAGTGAAATAATTAACTCAAATTAGATGCATATAGAGACCTTACAAAAAAGTGAGACTGCTTTTTGTCTCGGAGCTCCAGTGGGCACATTAAAATAACGACCGGAAAACTATGCAAGGATTACCCTTGAGTGCAAAGCAACTGCCGGTTTGGACGGGACGTAATCAAGATATTCAAGCGTTAGCGGCAGCGGAACAACAGTATTGAACATTATTGTTGTGCTGTCGATGATAACGGTTGGAGGCATTTTCTGAGGAACTGTGTTTTCCAATGCCACGTCAGCACTCTTTGCTTACCCAGGATGCAGAGATTAATAAACTTTTTGCTCGAATGGTAGTAGTATGGGCTTTGGACGACAAAGACAAGAGCAAAACCGATGTTCTGCCCTGAAGCGAAGAGCAAGGAATATAACCCGACCAACGCAGCAGCCGTAGGACCTCAAAAACTGCTCAGTCGCTGAGTGAGGCTTTGGGGAGGGGAGCTTCTTGCACTAGTGAAGAGATGAAAACACGGAGCGACCAGCCTCAAGTCACTTTACCGGCATCAAGAGACCGACAGGGAAGTAGTTCTGGCGCTACTACCATCCTTTCTACAGGAGATACGCCCATTCAAGGCGCTACATCAAGATAAATTTAGCGAATGAGATCCAGAAGGCATGCACTCGTCCCAGCAGCTTTATTTGATTCACTATACATGCTATCAAATTTGGAGGTTGTCCCCCAAACTGAAACACATCGGTCGTCAATCTATCTTACATAGAAACAACTACAAACAAACAGAATTACTCCGCACCACACGGAAAAGAACCACGTAATAATGCTCCTACGTGGTGAACCTGGGTACCACCAAGGAGCTCTATGGACACTCTATAAGCAGGTCAGTTTCGAGGGCTGAAAGTGGGAAGTTTCTTCGTATTTTGGAGGACTGTGCCCGATTCAATGCTGACAATTTAGTCATCATGCATCTTACGCAGTTAGAGCTTTCAGTTCAGGGTGAGTGGCATGTTCTCATCACAATTCGACGTCAACACTGAAGTATTCTAAAGTTCCTTGTTAGGACCTCCATTCCCCAACATCTGTACCAACCACGGGTACTGGTCACTGTGAGTAGACACGAAAATATGAAGTTGCATTGAAAGCCTTAATGATATTGATGTTCCCTGACATCCTGCGTTGTTTGACTAAGCCGCTCAATCCTTTATCTAATCACGGTCAGATCGGGAAATAAGAGAAGAGAAAAAAGCTATACAAACTAGAGGAATCATTTGCCTGGACCGAGGAAAGATGACCACGCATCGGATACGGCAAAGCAAGGATACTAAACAATACACACAGCACTACGGTGAATATTTCCTTCGTTCAAAAGAAGCCAGCATTCCCTCGAAGTCAGTTATCGAACATAGAACACCAGCCTTCGATCGAAACAGATAGGATAAACTCAAAATCTTGCCAGGCGTTTTCCCCAACAGCCCAACAACTCCAAATGAGCCAACTGTCGCCAAAAACTAAATCGAAATACATATCACCATTGGTACATGAATTTCAGTTTCATCAATTGGGTAAAGTCTCCAGAACTACTCTGGATTGCGAACGTTTCCAAAACTGCTGAATGTGCCTATTTGGACATAAGAAACATATCTATATTGTACTTTATTGACTATGCGGCTTTCCAATAGCCTGCTGGTTGGTTTTTTCACCCCCCCCCAAAAAAAAAACATACCAGCTGACGACAAATCGATTTGCTGACTTACCCAGTGAACCAACCTAGAACGTAATACAGGGGGTCCCAGATTACCCAGCTCCATAAATCTTGCATGTGGTATTTAAAAGACAGCTGATACGAGCGATTACTGCAACTATATCCAAGTACCTGACACAAACCGAAGGGCCATGGATCAATTTTCAGCGAACTATTCAAATCAGATACAACGCAAGAAAGTAGCAACGACAGGCCGATCAACAACCAACTTCCAATAGCTGGTTGGTTTTTTCACCCCCCCCCCAAAAAAAACATACCAGCTGACGACAAATCGATTTGCTGACTTACCCAGTGAACCAACCTAGAACGTAATACAGGGGGTCCCAGATTACCCAGCTCCATAAATCTTGCATGTGGTATTTAAAAGACAGCTGATACGAGCGATTACTGCAACTATATCCAAGTACCTGACACAAACCGAAGGGCCATGGATCAATTTTCAGCGAACTATTCAAATCAGATACAACGCAAGAAAGTAGCAACGACAGGCCGATCAACAACCAACTCTCTTGTACAGTACGAAACTACTCGTGTCCTCTCACCAGACCATCCATGTTAAGCTTTAATAACTACAACATACGCCCAACCAACGAAAGACAGATTTACAAGCCATCCACTCCGAATATACATTGGTAGGATGTGAAATCCATTTACAAAAAGTTTTCGATGTAAGGGAGTTTATTTTGTCCCACGTAAGGGGGGTAAACATCAGAATGAACAATAACACAGACACGATGACAAACTAGCGAAATCTCCAACAGAGGAAAACTCAAGCAATTTTTCGAAGGCACAGCGAGACGATCAGTCTCAACAGGAACGACTTAACGAAGGGCCTCAGTGAGTGCGAATGAGTTGTGGGGAGAATAACGGGTTGTTGGTGGTGGCTGATTCCCTTTGCGACCAAGTACCGCCACCTGTTGCCCAAGCAGGTGGGAGAAACAGCCGTATTGGGTAGTTTTCCAGAGTGAAAACATATAAAAACGTACTGTTTAAGGATGGCAGCGCTTGTATAATTCCTCCTCTCTGAGATCCTCAAGGTCATGAGCATCCAGATAATTTTTTAGACCAACGAGTTTCCCCTTTATGGCGTCCTTCGATGCAGCGTAAATCATTTTCGCCCGGATGTCAAGATCACTTGGTGTCCTGGAATAGAATAACATCAGTGAAGATCGAAGCCTTACCAGGTGATGAAAATTAAGCTGGGTAACTTCCCGGGAGCTTCATAATCGAAAACTGCGTATCTCGCCTCTCCCTTGGCTCTTGCAGCAATCAGGTCCCGAATAAAATCATCATAAGTGGCGCCTATACTGAATGCATGGTTTTGAAGTTATAAGCTAACTTCGTTCGGCCTTGTGGCACACACGGATTTCTTTGTCATCAAAAATATGGAACAGTATATACCGACAATCCTTCCGGAACTTCAAGTCATTGTAAGCATCAATACAAGATTCACTGCATTTTATCCCAGACGCCTGTTCAACAGTTAACGTTAGGAGTGAGCTGAACTGACGCTTACCATTTCGGCATGACAACTGTACGGGGAGTCGAGCAAGCGTGGGACCTTAAATAGTGAAGCAGGTACAGTGACCTTGGCAGCGGATCCAGCGCTAATTCTGATCGGTGATTGGTCAAGAGCCACACGGAGTCAATATCACGATAACGACCAGATGTAGAGGCTTGGGCTTAAACACAGCCGCAGATCCCCGGAATTCCGGAGAGGCACGCGAAATCGAGGCGTTTCCATACACGGCCCCAGCCGGTTGCGTTCTTGCCGTTCAGTGGCTTTGGTCCACCTGAAAGAAAGGTCAATAGGACATATGGCACCGCCCTTTATATTTTTGGAGACAAGAAGTGGGCCTAGCAGCTCAGTGACTAATATAAAACTGATTCCAATTGGGTCCCTAATGCAGTGTTGCTAAAGGTGTGGGACACCCTTTCTGAGCCTGGAAAAATTCCTGCTCAACATAGGTGCGAGTGTTAATGCTCTACAGTTACCCGACGATTGTTTATATGGTGTGGCGTTTTGTACCTTTATTTTACTTCCATTATAACACTACGTATTTCATCAATTGCATAACCGTTTTTTGTTTGAGTACGAAAAACTACAAAGACGCGCACTTGTACAATTTCACAGAATACAAGCGTGGTCACGTGCTTCGACTCTGTCTTCAGAATTCGCTCGCGCTTGTAGCGGTCATTCGCGAGTCTCATGTACTAACTCTGGTACCAAAACATTTCAGACCATCTTCGGAATCTATTATATGTGGGAACTGTTCAGAAGAAGACCTCTGGACCAACATAATTGGATTATTGTTTAATCGCTGACCTGGGCCAACGACGAACTATTTTAAAGAGAACAATTCTTAGTGAGTCTGTTCCATCCGGTCTCTTTATTTTTGTACACCCAACCTAGCGTTACTGTTTTTACTTCTTTGCCACACACCCCTGGCAAACCAACTTATTGGGTAGCCAGACCACTCCAATGGATAGAAAACGGGGAGCACTAACAACGACAGCCTTGTTAGATAAAATGATCACAGTAGGTATATGTATGAACAAGGGACTTATTGTATTGTAAATACAAGTTGATAAATCCCGTTTGCAGGTTTCGTATTTTCTTCACAGTTGTAGCAACCACATGTATTTCCTGCTGTCCGTAAGTGGGGCGCCATAATTCCTGAGCAGCTAGACTCCGATTTAGGCGACGTGCTAGCTCTTTTGAGTTGTGTCGTGTTGATGTGTTGTTTTCCTATACGTACGTGCGTTTGCGTGTGTGTCAGAAAATGACCTATTACTACACGAAGACAGTCAATGTCAGATGGGTCACCCTTGTGTGTCGTGATTTGTAAGTGTGGGAAAAAGACGAGTTCCGTGATCTAGTGAGTGACTGTGAACTTTGTAGTTAAGTGAGTCACGATTGCGTTGCGTGATTTGTGCGTGTAGGAAAAAAGATGGGCCTCGTGATCTAGTGGGTGGCGGTGAGCTGTACAGTCATGTAGGTGGGTGGAGGGATAGGTACACAAGCAATAACCTTTGGGAGCTTTCGTGTACCACCTCAGAATGGAAGCAAAATACCCCTGGCTAAACAGTGAATAAGTATTAGGTATCTTAATAAATAATTACTGGACGTGCTTCCTGTGCGTGAGACCGGTAACCGTCCAGTGACATCTCAAAAGTCTGGCTGGCGCTGAATTTATTTCCGGTCGAAGCATCTGAGAGGTGGTCTTAAGCAGGTTGCATAGGGTGTCTGTGCGCGTATTTAGAGGGAACTGTGCTGAGACACCCGAAGCGCAGCGGATATCCTTCCGGGCATACTGTTGTGACAAGCGACGAAAGGACTGCCTGAGGGCAGTTGGCGGCCCGGGTATGTATCCAAGTGCTTCTTGAGCCACAAAAGTCGTCAGCTTCGCATTTACTTTCCTACATGCCAAAACTACTGGGAGAACATTTCTGTTGTCTCGGAAAAACCTTTGAAAAGGTCGTCTGCATTCTCTGACTCGCCTTCCTTCAACAAAATTCCACTGGCGATGTGGAATGCAGGTAGCTAGGGTACATGTTGTAGTTGTCGTTCTGTTCGTCGAAATTGGCGGTTCGCTTGCGAGTGTTTCATTGCTATTCAAAGTGCTATCGTGAGAATTAACTGGCAAACTTAACCTATTTTGCCTGCACCAAACTCAGTTTTTAAACAACCTCTAACACCTATGAAGTGATTGTTATTTACCCGCATTATTTGATAAATTGGCTTGGAACACGAGTTACGTTTTGATGTAATTCACTTGTATCTGGATTGTTCGTTGGGTAGCTTCGTTTCAGTATTTCTGTTCCGTGATTGTAATTGGGCCGCTTCTTTCTCGCTTGCTGTCTGGCTTCGCTCTACTTGATTGGTTGATTTAACATCCTGTTTTCTAGCTTTCTTTCTTTGACCTTACTGGTCCGTTGGTTGTCGTTAGGATGTTCAGTTTTCCATGTAGTCCAAAGTCCATCGATTGTGTAATTATCTTGTTTCTGGTGGCCTATGGGTTTGAGCGGTTCTGATGTATTTATCGTTTGCATTGATTGATTAACTGACTTGACTGAGAGACATTTACAAAACCATGGAATAACGCTCTCTCCAACATTCAAAACCAAGGAGCCTGAATACAAGGAAAATTTATACATTTTAATGTAGTGATGATGACAAACTATTTCGACCAGACTGGAAAAAATTGAAACTGGAACACACAACCAGAAGCACAAGCCTGCCGGCAGAGTACATGGCACACAAATGGGGAAAGGCATCCGTTCAATGAGGATAAGAGTAAAACAAACAACAGAACAAAAACGGAGCAAGCGGTTGCCGTGTCATCGTGCTGCACTCAAAAATGATCAATGATCACGTCAATAGTGACCGTGTACATCGGCTGCTACGAACTAAGCAATTACATTTTTGCGGGACGCTGAACTGCAAGGTAAACCGAACGTCCTAACGACAAGCAACGGACCAGTAGGATCAAAGAAAGAAAGCTACAAGAATGGGCTGATCAATCAGCTAATCAATTGAAACGAAATCAAACCACTGAAATCTGGGTTGGATAGTGGTGGTTTCAACCTAGCCCTGTTGCATATAAGATTCAGCAGAGACTGGCACTTATGAGTAGTAATTTGCAGTGTTACTTCCGGCCGCTTTCTTATTTTGTTCAACAGCCTCGTTGTGAGATCATTTTTCTGAATGTGACTAAAGGCGACATTTGAAAATTAGACGTGAACTTGCATTCCGTAGATAACTTGAATTGCACAAACTGAAGAAAGACTCTGCTAGCATAATTGAGGTAGACTTTATGCTCATTTAATTACCGGCTCTATATATCATTAGCGAATATTAAACGAGGAAAAAACCAGCAGACTTTTGCTGGGGGTTGTTTACTTTTCATCAGACCAGGGTCTCGCGTGTTCCCTGACAGGCGAATTTAAAACAACGTGTCTGTCCAGTTGTGCCAAGTTTTCTGAGCAATATATGCACTCTCGAGGCATTACCACTGTACACCAGTTTACTTCTGATAATGTCTTCATGACGTTTGCACCGAGATTAAAACTTAATCAGGTTCATATTAGACCCCCGCAATGGCTTTGGCAGTCGAGTAGACGGTGTTTCTATCTGATGTGGAATTCAAACATTGAATTCTGAGTTTCTGTGAAAAACTTTGATCATTCGCCATCGCATAGGTTTGGAAGTCACCAATTTCTTGTAGTTGACTGCAGTTCGTGCTCTAGTTGTTTAGTGTTGGAAGAAAACGCGTCAATAAATAGCATGACAACATCATTTTGAACTGAATAGTACAAAGGTTAAGAGAGGCCTCGCGGTACGTAAATTGTATTTTTGATCTCGATCCTGGCTATCCGATTGGTGTTGACCAACACAGCATCGTCAACCGAGCTTCTATGGGCCGACTGAATGCTCAGTACTGTCAACCGTTGCTGAACTGAATGACCGCGTAAGCATCTAACTGGCAGCTGACCTTTTCGGCTCAAATAATGGCTTTCTGCTGGGATTTCGGTTAGATTTGCGGGTCTCAGTAGGTTTGGGTATCCCAAGATTACTTTCTGAAATTCGCCCTTAATAAAACCAGACAACAAGGAACGAAACACCCCAGCAACCCCAGGGGAACAGAACTATTTGATTAAACTCACCCAAAGAACCAATCGAGAAAGTGAGGTCAATAAGCCGCTAATATTTCAACCTGGCTGACCAGATAATGCAAAAATCAACTGGAGACCATTCAGTTTGGATTTATTTGGCACTGCTTAGAAGCTATGTAAGACCGATTGAGGTAGGTGAAATTTACTTGTCGTCGCACTGACGGTGCCACCGAGAATTGCGATGAAAAATTTACAATTGAACCGAGATAACGGACCAACACCCGGGGGTTTCCTTGACCTACCAGCAACGGAAATGTACATCGATTTAACATGTTACGTTAGAAGAATTATGACTGCATGGAGCGAGGTTACACAGACCTCCTATCTGGGGGAATCACTCACAAAACACATTTCACAAAACCAGACTGCCATACTGCGCAACATTCATTTTGACCGGCGAAAGGAAGGAACTTGAGAAAGAAATTGAAAACGCCAGGTATGCAGTACCCTGAGGCATAGAACATATGGTAAGGCGCAAACAGATGCATCTTCCATCAAATTAGGAAGCGTCACATACCAATAAAATGTATTTTATTTTTTAGTTCATCTATTCTCCCTAAGCAAACCAAATTATACAAGCATTTGGGAAAATGCCAGGCTCAAGATGAGTATAACTGCGGTGAAAGATGGCACATCAGCAATTGCAGATTAAATTTTGTTTTCCAAGTATGTTACCCGGTTTGCATAACAAACTATTCGTAGAGCACTGATCGTGATTTGAAAGTTCTGCTAGGTCATCTGGCCAATTTAAATGCTAAAGCACCCGTTGTTTATTTGATCCGTCTTGATTGAGCCACCGTGAGTTCTACGTCTGATGAGGTTTAGTGGGCCTAAACACCTGTGTTTTCCTCTGTACTAGAGCAATCCACTGCCATAGCCTCGTGTTATCACATACTGAACTGCCTTGAATTTTGTCACATCCTTCCTAATTTGTAGTAGTAAGGCTTTACCACCGCATCCTGCTTCAGGATATACAAAGCATGAAAAAACGGAGCCTGTATTGTAGTAATGTCCCCCACTCCAGTACTGAAGAAGCGACAGGAATTTCCGGGCAGTAGCGGAGCACTGGATAACCAGCTTAATCCCCCAGTGAGACACTCGGATCAACAATTGTTGCAGCTTTGTCCAAGATTATATTCCATAAGATCAAGACACAAGCAGAATTGATGCATGATGTTTAGCACTAGGGATGAAATATCGCACACCTCCAACCGCTCACCGATAGCACAAACTGAAATGTGGAGAAGAACATTATCGGACAACTGGTTCTACTTACGTTGTTCACAAACGAAAAATGGACCGCGGGGAGAGTGCCGCGCCAGAAGGCGGTTTCTATGGGACAACAATCCTTGAGTCATCCGGTCCCCATCTTTTCCTCACCTCTACCTAAAGCTCCCAAGTAATCAACTGATCCAGATTCGAAGCCTGAGCGAGCTTTCGCAGGATTTTGTTCTGTTAAGCAGCATTCCACCGGGTAGAACACCTTTGCTAATTTGTTAATTTTGGCCCAGGGCAGATAATAAGATGTTGAGGAAAGCCATCAAGAATTTTCTGGAAGTTGCAGACCATCATTCCACCGCACTGAATGAGACGTTGGTAAATCTGATCGGTCTGTACTCAGTCTCTCGGCCGGTTAGTTTACCATTGAGAATAGGAGCAACACTGGCCCCTCTATGGCCGTCTAGCTGTCGATTCATTCCTTCTTAATGTTTGTGACTTCCCGTTTAGTTGTTCCGGTTTTGCACCTACACCTCATTTTGTGACACTCACCTAAGAGTCGGTCTGTGGCCTGATCCTTGCACCTGCTGCTTTACTTGTGCGCGCGATACATTCGAAATCGGTTTCCTTTTTCCCTTGTGTAAATTTGTGAAAGAATTTTTTCGCTTTTCAATCTGTTCACAGCGTACACACGAGTCATTGTTGAATTTTATCACTCTACGATAACTTGCATCCAGTCTTATCCGTGGCATCGATTTATACCGATTGCCCTCTGCAGCCATCGATCGATAACTTGCATCCAGTCTTATCCGTGGCATCGATTTATACCGATTGCCCTCTGCAGCCATCGATACACCACAACAGATGGAGGCGCAATGGCTGCCCGTCGAACGTAAAACGCGGTACGCAATGCCGCACATGCAAGCTCTGGTGGCGCTAGAAATGCATAGGTTTACAGGACGACCAGGTAAGCCGATCAGCTAACTCTCCTGACCTGTTTGCCTGCGCCAGCTGTCTCTACATTGGGGGTGCAATGCACACCGCGGCTAAGAAGAGCGCCCCAAAAGCGGTACACAACGCCCACTGCAGATTCAGAAAGACCGATATCCGTACTCCGCTCTGATTGGTATATTCGACGCAAAATTGGAGCTTCTTTTTAAGGCGCTGGAGGGTTCAAACACAAAGAATGCAGCAACACAGACGGAAGTTGATAGAGAACATTGTTCGCTGAATGAGAACCTCACGCTATCCATGCGGGTCCACTGGCTGCGAAGAAAGTCATACAGCTCTCTGACGCGGCTATAAAGACCACTGCAGCATCTCTAGTGGACAGGCACTTAAGAGAGAGCAGATTGATAATCTGGGGGTCATTCTCCGGAAAAATCACGCCAGCGAAGCTAGCACAGTCGTGCCTTTGCAGCGTCTTCACTTGGCCTGATCGCCAGTCGCCGCAAGCAGAATGGTTACGCCACAATTGAAGCAAGCGAACACTGGGGCTTCTAGTCACTCTCTCCTCTCCATCTGCCGTACACAACATCCTGGAGCTGGCTAGCAGCATTCAAAAGACCTAGCTAATGTTCAGGCGTATATCTGAGGATCGCCCTCATGAAACAGGCTTCCACTTGGCGCCAGTCCAGCCGACCCCAAACTCATGGTCAAGCCGATTGTGCTCCCGAACTCATGCCGGCTCAACGAGCTGCGCCTCCGGACAGCGGTTTTTATTCGACAACCACAGACCTCTCATCCACCAAAGGCAATGATGCCCCCTGGAGGAGGCAAACCCACATGAAAGCAGCGCCCAAATTACGTGGAGCTATCGGCGATTATCCTTGTAACAAATGACACGGGTGCAGCCATGAACTTCTTACCAAAGCCGAAGTCTCTGGACTGGACCGAGTCAGATGTGCGGGAACAAGCAGCGAGGCCAATTTTCAGCTCCACTCCGTCAAAAACGGCTTCTCTGCTTGTGGACACAACCGTCGCCAAAAACCCGACAGCTAAAGCCATAAACTTGACTACAACCGACCGAAAAATCCCTCGTACATCCAGTTAGCCTCTCTAATCGCTGGCAGATCGGGTGTCCACACATTACGAAAGAAAAGCGACTGCAGCCAAACAAGCCCTATAGGATTCGCCAGATTAGAAAACTGCTGGCTGGCTTCAAGGTGCAGTCCCCGCGAAGGCGAGCCTCTTGGGAGCGCCACCAAAAGTATTGCTTTTTGGTGCCGCCAACCAGCGCTCGGGGCCTCACAGAGACACTTTCCCGGTCAAACCACAACAGCAAATCTGGTCGCCAAAAAGGCATTTCTGATCAGCTACAAACAGCAATGTTCAAAATTTTCCCCACGGGAGTAACTACGTCCCTCAAAGCTAAAAGGCCCGAACAAACCGGGCTCTCACAAGGCGAAAAACCCTGCAAGCGAAGAGCATCCCCAGAAACCACGAAGACAGGAAGCGGATGATACCGCTCCAGAGGCCTCCTTAAAGCCTGGAACTCAAACCCGGCGCACAACCTCCCTGGTCACTCAGCTTTCGGCTCATCACCCTCGAAGGCAGCAGAGACAGTGCTGGAATGCTTGTCCGCAGACTGCTTCAGCCTTTAAAAAAACTCGGCAATGTTAAACAGTCAACTTGCCTTAAACAACAGTCTATAATCGCTTTTACAGAGATCCGGCTCACAACAGATGTCTCTGTCGCGGAGATCTCGATAGACGGTTACTCTATTTTTCGAGCTTACTCAGAACAAGGAGGGCTGTTGCTCTGTACTTATATGCGGCCCTACCAATCCCAATTGTCCTCTCTGAAATCACTCCTTCATCTTTTTGCGAATTACTGTGGGTCCACGTCCCGCCGCGCGGGTCTGACTCTCTCCTTCTCGGTGTGGGCCACCGTAACCACTCGAGTCCGCCTGAAGATGATTAATTCCTCATACGAACACTTGAGAAACTCTCTTCCAACTAACACCTTACTCATCCCCCCTGGTAGGTTACTTAAACGCTCCAAAGGCCTCCTAAATGGAGCTCCAGCGCGTCGAATCAAGCGGACTTTTTTCAGCAGTGCCGATTGAAGCCGTTCGACAGATGACTAAGACTCACCATGTCGTTGCACCCACCGGATACCACGCAGGGCAACTGCCATCCCCCTGGATTTGGTCAATACCAACGAAAGACACTTCATTGATCAGGTACCAATTAATGCTCTACTTGGACATAGCGACCACTGTGTACTGACATCTGATTTCATCTGCTATTGAGCCAGAAGTCCGCCATGCAGACTTCTCAGAAATGCGCATCTTTTTTAAACAAGTTACACTGAGACCAGCTCCAGTGGAAGCATTATATAAGACTATTATCCAGAAAGTACACGAGGCTGACGCGACGTTCGTCCCAAAAAACCAGCACGTGCTTGGACGAGTCGCAAGCTGCCAAAAAGGATTTAGCGACCTCTGGAACAAATGTCCTAACCTTTTTTTCAAAAATTGACTGCAGGTGCTACAGAAGATGATTTGGCATTTGGTAAAATGCGGAACCGCTGTAAATAAAAAATCCGCCAATGGAATATACGAAAACAAGCCACCATCCTAGATCTCGCTCGGAAAAACAAAAGCGTATAGTTCAAATACATGAAGCATCGCCGCAGAAACAAATCATCCGCGTTCTCCTTGAGAAACAGGAACGGAGAAACTACGAGGGACCCAACAGTGGTATCTGAGGTTTACAGAGAACACTGTGAATGTCTAAATTCAGTCTTCGCGTCCTCGTCACATCCGCTCGTGTCAAGGCGCAACTACGACTTGGTCTTCACGGTGGATGACATTCGCCAACTCTTGCTTAAGTTCAACCCATTCTGCGCGGTGGGGCCCGACGAGGCTCATCCAAGTACGCTGAAGGAAATGTCGTCTACACTGGCAAATCATTTATACCTGGTGTTTCGTCAGTCGCGTGCCGAAGGCCGCCTGCCCTCTGCTTGGAAGGATGCGATTGTCACGCCAATCTACAGAACTTTTGACAGATTATCGCCTGGCAACTACAGGCCTATAAGCCTTACTGGCGTGCCATGCAAGGTGGTGGAGCGCATTCTGAAGCGAGCTATCCTAGATCACCTTACTTCCAGCAATCTGACATCTCCATCTCAATACGAATTTCTCCCAAACCATCCTTGCCCAACAAACATGCTCGTGTTTATGGACAGCTTAACCCAATCCACAGACGAAGGACCCATATCGGATGCCAGATTTTTCGGCTCCTCAAAATCACTTGATAGGTTCCTACCGCCCCACAAACTCGAGTCTAACAGGATTTAAGGGAAAATCCTTTACTGGATCAAGGCATTTCCATCTGACTTATCATCCGAGTAAGAATAGGGTCGACCAGCTCTTTTCCAGCGCCGGTCTCCACTGGAGTTCCTCAAGGCTCCGTCCTGGGACCAGTGCTGTTTCTGATCTGCGGCAACGACCTCCCAGATGTTCTCACAGCTCCATGTCTACTTTTTACGGACGACTTGAAGTCATGGAATATCAATGACAGTGCCCCCCAAATCGATGTGGACGCAGCAAAGCAGTGGTCATTGGACTAGCACCTTCCTCCGAATGACGAAAAGTGCGTTCATATGTCGTTCGGAGGAGGCTTAGCCAATGCCTTTGTTATGCATGGTGAGAAAGGACCAGAAAACATCATGAGGGTAGACGCCAAAAAGGATTTGGGCATCTAAATCCCCTAAAACTTGTCCTTCTCACTGCACCATGATAATTCGGCCCAAAATGCATTCGCCACTTTACGGAGGGTCCGACGCACCTTCTCCCGTATCACTCGCATGGACTTCCGAATTCTCCATGGGGCCTACGTCAGAACGCTCCTGGAATACGCCAACCAAGTTGTCCATCAGGACGCACGAAAGACGTCACCCTCATTGAGAGAGCCCAGCGAGCCGCAACGAGAATGGTTGCCGGCCTCAAATCCGTTGACTACGAAACGCGTATCGCGATGCTTGATCCCTTTCCTCTGGAGTACCGACGCCTCCAAGGGGACCTAATTCTTACTTATGCCCTGTTTGAACAAAGCTTGGCCAACGGATTTTTACCGTTGAACCACCAAACACACACTGCGGGGACATAGTAAGAAGATTTTCAAGCTCAGAGCACACACGTTCATCAGGCGGCATTTTTCCTCATTTCGGGTAGTAGCTGCGTGGGATGACCTTCCTCCGACGGTTGTCCACGCTCCTTGCAGAACCCAGTTTAAAGCACTATTAGACACTTATTTATGCGGATCCTCGCGCTGGCGTGCATACTGCCCCGCTCTGGAGAGCAGTGCTACACCCTTTTTTCACTTGCGCCTTTCAGAAGAACGATAGCCGCTGAGCGACAAGAAAAAAACCGACCCGGGAAACTTGGGCAATAGCCTCGATTCTGTGTATCGATCCGTGAACCCGTGAGCCCATGAACTCGTAATCAACACATGTTTTGCTCTCTTGTGTCCCACTCGCCTCGAGTGAATGTTATTTGAAGCCCGTTAGGAAGTAGCGGTTCCTAGACTTTGACATCACTTTGGCATTTGAAATTTCCCACGTTCCTTTAGTCCTCATCTTTAACACTTGTTCCACATTTGTGTTTAGTACGTGCACGTGAACTGACGTTTGTTCTTCTTTGCCACTTCAGTCATTTGACCTTAAGGTCATCCAGCAATTTTGTGACCAACCTTATGAGCGCGTGGCTGCCTTACATGTGAGCCTGCTTTTCTCACTTGCGCTTTTATAATCTAAATGGATTGATTGTTGTGGATGAATATTTGCTGTGGAAGCTTGTATATTACGTAAACGTATGTTTTGCAAAAAGTTAACCATATAGAGACCCATCCCAGAGTGTGTTTTGCCTGCTCAGAGATTCCTGTAATACTCCGACCAGAAGATAACTTTTGGCTGTCACGCTACTCGTAAACTTACTTCGTCTCGATTGGGATAAACATGTCAACCGTTGAGAACATCGTGGATGAAACGGAAGTAAAAACACTTGCGAAACTTACCGTTGATGCAAATAAAACTGTTGCAATGCAGATTGCCTCATACCTCAGTTTCTGTAAAAGTAATGTAGCTTCGAAATATTTAAGGATCACCAAGCTGCAGAAGTATTGTGGTAAGCTCAAGAGCTTTATTGGAGGCGCAGTAGCAAACTAGGCTCGCTGAAATCGGGCTAAAGGCTAGCAAGCATTAGCAATAATAAATAAATGTGAGATGCGGGTAAATCGGCATTGTCAACTATCACTTCTAAGGGCAGATGACGCACTGTACTCATCCAATCACTTCAAGGTAGTGGAGAAACGTCCGCATAAACTAAAAAACAGCCTGTAGAAAATCATGTTTTACAGGTCTGTTTTTACAGGCACTGCGAGCGTACCTAAACGCTGAATGAATTGAACAAAAGCAAATGCTACTAAATTGTTTATAAGTGCCAGGTCGTGGTAGTTCCTAGACTATCCGGTCACCAAAGCGTGACAGCCAGAAAAGATAGTGGTAATAACGCTCATTCCCAATTAGTGGATGGCATATCCTCAGGCATGATCATGACCGGTGTAGATCGCGGGTACTGTGAATTTTGTAGAAAAGGAGCGCCGACAAACAGTGGGTGTTATCCGATGTAGACTAGGTCACGCCTGAGGCGGCATGAGTAGGGAACCAAAATTACAAGGACTCCTCCTTCCTTATTAGGTGCATAGCAGGCGAGACAAGATACGATCATTACGCTTTGAAAGTGGTGGGCTAAAACAGAACGAGGGGGAATAGTAAGAGCCTCTCTGCCTGGTAACTGATAAAACACCTCAAACTCCAGAAAATGCGGAGATAGAATAATGGATATGGGGGCAAAATTGTAACAATCTCACCGACCTATTTGAACTAAAGCCTAGAAATATTACTGCGGCTTCGCAATCTCGGGCTGTTGGGCGTGTGGCCAAGATCACGAAAAAGCGTAAGCGGAGATTATGAAGTTGGGGAATATGCAGTATGGATAAATGGTAGTAGAAAACTCAGAATCACAGTGTGCAGCGAAACTGGAGACACACAATATTTTTGCTGCTGAGCGGAGTCGGGTGTGAAAGTTACATGAAAGGAGTTCACACAAACGCACAAGATTAAAGATGCTAGCTACGCTTTTGGCCACCGAGCAAGAGAGATAAATGGAGAAAGTAAAAATGACTAGTTACAACCTACTGTGTTATGGAGAGTCTCCACGAATGGTCTCTAATACAACCATAACCTCTACTTCAGATTTTGTATCTTCGCCGCAAATCGACTAACGGTTATTCGTGATAAGTCGTCACTCAATCAATAATGACAATTAACGTCGGAGGGCAGCCAGCTGACACTGCCTATAAAGGGATGTACAACCTCAATCCGCTGCGTAAAATGGTGACCGCTGGAGCGTAAAAAATCAGTTGTATAGGCGCCTTAGCACAGGTTAATAAAACTGGATCGACGTGATGGCTAAACCCATTATTGACTGTGTTCTTCTGAAGGTTATGCTAAAGTATCCGTAGCATTCCGAAGTCAATAAGTAGGAGATACTACAGGACACAGAATAAGACAACATGGGCTTATGCTCCCCTCCCACCCTTTCAACAGAGACCGGTTTTAATTATCAATATTGATAATTCATGTATTAAATAATTTGACGCTAAATAATGGGTCCCTTGACAAGCTGCTGAAGATGGTGCACTGGAAGGGTAGGGCTTTTTCGTCTCTCTCCATGATTACTTTAGGCAAGGTTCCACTGATCCCCAGCAACATTAGTTCATCAAGTAGAGGCCTGATCTACTTTATTTAATGCCTCGGAGTAACTCGAACGATTGGTATTACTCAGAACGAGAGCATCAATAGGGAGCGTCCGACTGTCTATGGAGGCTAGCAGCTTGGGTGTACATCGGCGTCCATTTCTTAACCCACGTTGAGTTTTCCATAAGATCTTGAGGTATGGTGTGCAAAGTATGGTGTTCAAAGGTTTCGTCGCTATGCTTTCAATACCTTTGGGTGTCATAAAAAGCAGGTGCCTGGGATAGGACTGTAGGGAAGGAACCTGTTTCACAACCAAAATGAGGAATCATGTCGGGGAAATTCAAGGTGTGCGCTCGGTATTCGCACAATAGAATCAAATGTTTGAAAGCTATGACGTATCCCTGATGGACTAAAGCAATCAGGCAATTGGGTTCGGGGTACCAGTCCAAAACTTCGAGCCCCATTTAGGCATTCCGGGGCCTCAACGTTGCTGAGAAATTATTCCACCCAACTTTTCTGCCGGATTTATAATTGCTCCAGTGGACAATGAAATTTAGTGAGCTGCAAAAATAGGGATGTGGAGTAAGATGATTTTCGGCTTGAGCACATGCGCAGCAAATTGTAACGTTTTGGCGCAAAGCGTTTTACTCCACTGGCAAAAGTTTCGCAGCTGAGAGCATTGGGCTGCTTAGGCCCCTTCAAGGTGAGGAGGGAGACGTCCAACAAGTACATTCGCGTTTTATCAGTAGAACCGCCACACGCGTGTTTTTTTTCATAGAGTAGATTTCGGACCTCGTTTTATAGTCTCTATAGAGCGGTTCGATGCCTTTCCAAACTTGTCGTACTCTCTTGCGTGCTAATGGCAACAACTACTTTAAGTCCTTTACTGCCGCGCGCGGAAGCTGAAGTGCTGCTTGAAATTTGGCGTTGATGACTGCGCACAGAAGCCAAACCTTCGTGGATTATTGAACCAGATTAAGGTGTCCACAAGGTGTGCCATCCACTACTTGGAAGTGGAAGGTTGACTGGACCAAGATTTTTACTCAAGCCGGAAAGTGATTGACCCGCACAGCCTTGATTGACGCAGCCCGAAAGGGTCGAGTGTAAGAGCCCCGTAGCACTGGTTAACTAGCTGGATCGAAGTGGTAACACGTGCTTGGTTACTGCGTTACAACCATTATCTATTGAATAAGACGGGCAGAGCATGGAAAAAGGCTATACTTTCTGTGTTATCAGAGTGTCCTATCTCCGCCAAGCACGTAGTTGTTTGGTAAGGATCGTGCAATAGTCATTTTGTACAGGAGTTATATCAGGTTAGCGCACCCGTCCTGGCTGCGAAGCGTTCGAGCAATCGACAGATCACGAAAGTTGTCACTTGCTTTGATCAATGGTGCATTGTTCGTAAAGGGTTAACTTAGTTACTCAAGCTACAGTCAGTCAGCAAAGCATCCAGGGCTTCTTCCGAGTCGACATTCTATTACTGCTTCGATCCTACGTTACTTTCATGAAGTGAAAGGGCACTGCGGGGTACGCAGTTCGTGGCCTCTAGCCGACAGAAACGTTGGATTATCAATCATTAAACGAGTAATTGGTGCATGCTCCCTATGCAAGTGCCGGTTCACACAACTTGGCATAGAAATAAAGGCCCTATTGCCAGCAGGCAGTGTAAATCGGGTTGGTATCCGTTCAACTGCGTAGGAGTGGACTACCCCGGATCCTTCATGACCAAACGTTGGCCTTCGCAAGAAAAACGCTACGGCTGTATCCTTAGCCGTCTGAAGAATCAAGTAGTTTATCTGGAAATGAAAGGCGACCCGCCAACCGATTAATTCCTACACTTTTTGATACGATTCGTTGGAGGAAGTGTCAAGCCTATTGACATCTGCAGTGGCAATGTTACGGATTTCGTTGGAGCAATAACAGAATGTTGGGATGATATAAAGCGATGAAGTCAGAGTAAAGTATCACACCAACCTTTGACTATGGAGATACAGTGGCACTTGAATCCACCAGCAGCCAGTACCGCGGTGGTGTAGAGGGCGCACAATCAAGTTGGCACGACGTATCCTTTTGTGTTTATGTGAGGAGCAGTGTTTCACCGATGAACAACTGGACACGCTCGTTATACAGGTAGAGGAAATTCTAAATAAATAAATAAATTCTGAAAATCTATGGTCCCGCTATCATCCGACGGCAACCACTTTGGGCCGCTCACTCTAAACAGTTCGCTGGACATGCGATACTGTCTTGTGACACTCGTTCACAGTGATTTGGGTTCGCGATACCATGTCGGATAGAAACAATTCAATTGCTTTGCTGGCATATTCTGGCGTCGTTGGATAGAGGAATATCTACTGACTTTGCAGACGCGAACCAACATGCCCTGAGCATCTCAAGAATTGAAGAGAGAGGATTTGGTCCTCGTCTCTGGTAACGATGTGCCCCGTTGAAATGGCCTTTGGGGGCATTTGGCGGTTGTGAGGTAGGCTCAGATAGATTGGTGGAAACCCATCATGTTGGAACGGCGTGCATTGTTTTTGAGGAGACTATTAGGGAGCAATGTTTACTGAACGGACGTCGTTGGGTTTGTGCTGTAGTGACGTCGGCATTTATGGCAAGAAAGTACTCGAACATTTCTTGACGGTGGCCAATGGGGTACCCCAGAAAGAAGCTGAGCAATAATTAGAGTACAAGAACCGGGCCGTCAGCTGAGTCCCCACGGTGTATTGTCCGTTACTTTGACATTTGAAATTCTCCAAGTTTATTCTGTCTATTTGTAACCCCCGCTCCACCTTTGTGTTTATTGTGCACACATGAACTGGCGTTTGTTTGTCCATGCCGCTTCACCCATTTTACCTTGAGGTCATCTAACCCTTTTGTGGCCGACCTTATGAACGCGTGACTGTCTCACGTGTGAGCCCGTTTTGCTCACTGGGCTTTCACTTCTATAGATTAAGTGGGTCATTTGTTGTGGATGATTATCTACTGGAGAGGTTGGCATATTTTGTGGATTGACGTCTTATAATTATTGCACCAGATATAAACCCAGCCCAGAATGTGTGTGTTACCTGCTCGGAGGTTGTTGTATTATGCGTCATTCGAATATAATATTTGACTGTAAAACAATGCAAAGCAGGCGGTACAATCTCACAATCTTAGCTTTGTACAGTTTCGTCAGTTGGATATTTTTGGTAAACCTCTGTTTGAAAGATTTTGCACGTAACTCAACGTGGTTTACATAACGTATGGATGCAATATCTATTAGGTACTTAATGTTTTACAGCATAACGTTGATCAATTATGCAGCTGACCCAGCAGCAAATTTAGCGAGATGTCTCTGATTACAGGAATTCGTTCCTGCAAACCTGAAATAATCGGATTATAGCAAGAGTTGTCTTTCTACTCCTGTACTTATCATGGCGAGTCCTGGTATAAGAGAAACACTATGCTAGTGGGAGCATCTAAGTGACTTAGAAAATAATTCGGCTGCTGTCTGTGTTCACTGCATCAGTACCACGACGACTACAACGCTTGACGATATTTATTAAGTATTTTAGCCTTTTCGTGCGTGCCTCAACACTGAGCTCAGTAAATATGGTTCTTCAGTTTTACGGTAATTTATGTCGACTAGCGCCTCTTCATGAACCATACAGATGATCGAAGAGGATTTTATGTGCGTAATACGGATGTATATATCCCCAAAGGTCTATTCTGACAGATTATAGCTAATCGTGTTCCCAGTTTTACTACTGTGTTCATTTTTATAAAGCAAACTGAACCTCTTGCGCTGTTTCCTGGTGTTATTAGCTTTTCTACTACTCACCATGTCTTATGAGCCCTATTAATTTTTGCGGACTTGTCTACCTCCCAATGGCTTACAAATGTAACGGAGTCTTTAAAGCTCAACAAGGCGGTGGTCAAGTCAATTTTGATTACTTGATGGATCTAGGGTTTGGCCAAACCCCGTGGGCTCTACCATCAGTGGGCTTAAATGAGTCGGTACTCGAAACCCCAAGCAACAGGCTGCATAGAAACCCCAGTTGACAAAACATCGTGGTATTTGCCCCGCTTTTGAGTTCTAAGCAGAACCACAAATGTATAGTTTTCAAGGCAGATGCTGAAACTGTCAGCAGTCATCCAGGTAAGCCTCTGGCGCACGCATCAGTGATTCCAGTGGCATTCTGTTCCACTTGCTTCCGCATCCCTTCCACTTCGGACAAGGGTAGTGCTCAAAAAGCTTATTAGTGCACGGGTTATGGTAGCCATAATACAGATCAGGAGGTATATGTGCAATAATAGAAGTTTTTTGCATGGTGGACCGTGGTGGGTTGTGACACGTATGAAAATAAATACAGTGCAAAATGGGAGCGAGTCAAAAGGGGAACTTATCGTCCGAGAGAGTCCCCCGGTGTGAACGTGTTTTCTCCGCAGTTTGGCTGCTATACGTATTCCATAGTTGTCAGTGGGCTGGAAATGTTTTGGCTGGCTCCTCGCTCCCTGCGCGCGCGTGTGTGCGCTGACTGTGTTCGGCTGCCCTACATGTAGGTCCGTTTGCGCGTACGTGGGCGCGTCAGCACGTGAGTAGTTGGTACGCTTATTAGACGGTGCAGCCAATCAACATCTGATGAGTCACCTTAATGTGACTTGGTTGTGGGCATGAAAAAAGACAAGCCTCACGATCCAGTGAGCGACTGTAAGCTAAACACTCAGGTGTGTGGGTGACTGGGCCGCTACAACATCATATGGGACAATGTGCATAAATATACATTGGAAGAGAAACTTGACATCCATCGCGATTAGGGTGATGACAGCAAGTGCTTATTTGGGATAGAGTAGGGATGGAGTTGTACTTAGTAGACTAGCGAACAAGGGTTGGGTTTTCTGGCATACGATATTAAAGTACAAGAGATCTGGCAAAAGCCAGTATAAGTAGAGTGGTTTTGTGGTTCGGAAAATCAGATGTATAAGGGTTGATTGAAGTGAACTTCCGAAATTATGGAATGGTTAATCTGATAGTTATTACATGAACTAGGCAGCACCAGGAGAGAAAGTAAGTGTAAGAGTGAACAGTAGTGAGTGATAGTGGTAATTGAATAGTCGGTAGTCCCGAAGCACCGCTAACAACTTCCAGTTAACAAGTGGTGCACGGCGAATAGGAAGCCTTTTGACACTAGTCTTGAATGCAAGTATCAGGGTATTAGGAATCTCTGAATACATATATTTCTCATTGTGTATGTTCACTCACGGGAACAGTAGGTAGGTGCGTGTGTTCTGTTTGGCTGACTAAGTTGGCCTTGGTGCGGTAAAACCATTCTTATGACAAGGGCGGCTGCAGCACCGCACCGCAGCACGTAAATGTAAGCCATGAGCAACATAAAGTCTAGGTTATTCAATCTGTGTTTTTCACGAATCACTTTTTTCATCCACTCTGCGAACACAGGCGATGAAGTAAATATGTGTTGGTTTAATTAAGACCATTGCGGATTTTGCTCTCCGTTTAGTTTTTCCTGCAGGACTTTACAGCATTTAACTTGTGGGAATAAAAAACTAGTTTTCGAGAGGTCAGCACTAACAAGAAGTCGTCGTTCAACAGAGGTTGTTTGGGTGCATTGCCGTAGAATGACAGACTGGCTAACAGTAAACGGTGCTCTGTTGGTTTAGAGGCCTTTTTGAAATTCAGGCGAAACCCCTTGTCCGTTTTCATGGTCATTGTGAATCCGATAAATATTGCGAGTTTGGAGATTCTCGCCGACGACTTGAACGACTTCGATGAACAGGTGGGCCTCATTTTGTTTTCTCTATTGATTCTGTTTTTACCGGCTTATTTCACACTACCATAAGAGATGTTACCGGTGGTTGTTGATCACACGGCTGCCGATTTTTCGTCAAGCCTATCGACTTGCTTGCAGAGGTCTTGGTCCGAATGCGGAGAAGGAATCATTGGACGTACGTGGGTAATGGCGTTTGATATTTTAGAGTAAACACGACGAAAGGTCATCAGACTGCTTACGGTATTGAGTTTGTGAAGTTCCAACCAGACAAAAGGATATATGCACTACACTTTTCAAGGGGCTAATTAGGCTGGAGAGTTCTTGCTTTCTGATACACCGGCGTCAAAGATCAACGTTTTTTGGACACATATGGGCGGTTATTTTACTAGCCACTTTTTAGGACCTGCTTTACAGACCAAAAATTCGAACTTTTCGAATATTCGATTCGCTTTTCTAGGAATACAAAAGTTGGGATGCCACTATGTTAGGAGAGGGATAACTTGACCATCCTTCAAAAGGCAAGAGGATTTTTAGTTCCATGATGGCTAAGCGGCGACAAGCAAGAACAAAAATTCGATTGAGAGGGTAGCAACTTTTGTTGTTTTCTCTATTAGCTTTTTAGTTGTCCTACCAACTCTGAAATTTTAGTGCCTCTAAAAGCAGAAAAGGTTACTGTGTCTGAAAAATACTGCTTAGGATTTAAAAAGTTATAAAATTTTGAGCCCGGTGTAACCGAATTCCTATAATTTGACTCGTGGCTGCCCAAATGGGAGTGCCCTAAATTGCCGGTTTGTTTTAGGAAATCTGCGCAAAATTTTGCAAGCGGTCCAGAAGACAGAAAAGACTTTATATATTGCTCGGGGCATGTTACGACCGTTTCGAATTCTTGAGCAACGAGCACCAAGGTTAGCAACCAAACCGGCAAAACTCCGAACGAATGGCTGCGCAAATGTGCTGTACCATAAAATGAAAGTAGTTACACGGAATACAAAATTACAAACCTCAACGGTTTTCGACAAGCGGTGAGGTACTCCAAAAGGCAAGCAAAGCCGATATGGATCACCAGTCAACGCGTGACCGGAACCGCGTCTCAAACTCATGAATTAAAACAATATATACCTGCCCAAGGTTTTGGTACAAAAATTATATAATCAAAGCGGTAAAAACGATTTGCGCGGTAAGGAAAACGGAAGATATGGATGTCTTGCAAAACTGAAATAGAGTTCAATTCCACCAGTTCAAAAAGGGCGGTCCTTTTGAATTGTTAACCAGGAAGGCAGTCATACAAGATTGGAGGCAATTTTAAATATATATGAAGTTGCAACAGGGCATACAAACGTTGCGATTTAGGAACAGGTTAGGCGCATGGTGCAAGCATAAACTCTTTTACCTATTTGGAGGCTTTTGCAATTAAAGGACGATTGTGTGCTCAATGGGTAGCCTGGTCATGTACACAATCACCAAATTTTTAGATATCTTCAAATCGCGGAGCGCATGGCGCACAATTTCCCGTACAACTTCTTCATATCAAGTTAGGTTAGGTAACCTATAATAGACGGCGGGTTTTACTGAGAGGTTAACCCACAGTATTTGTTCGCAAATTTGAACCACGTTCGCGAAACTACAAAGCACTTTCGCGCCACCTTTCGAATAATCACTTCAGGGGTAAACTTCTTATTCTAAAGGTGCTCTGGTAATGAGGTTATTTTGCCACCCGTACAGTCATTCAGTGGACGAAGAATTACGAGCTATGCGCGAACAAGCCTAGCCTGATTTCCCTGGAGCTCAGAAAGCCCTGAGATGATTTTATCAAGGCATTTATAATCAAAACTGTTGACGACGCGGAAAACCGTTTCACTAATAATATACACAGCAAACCGGGAGAACGCTCACTTAAGCCGTAGTTAAATTATCCAGCTTGTGGAGAGATATGAATGCCTTACTGAACGACAGGCTAAAGGGTAAAAATGGCCTTTAATAGGAAATTAGTGATTTATTTGAGCGGAAGCTTATAGAAAGATGGTCTTTGATTTGTTTTAAAGTATTAAGAAGGAACTCGGTTCTGAATTCATGCCCGATGTGTCTATCACAGCCATCAGTGTTTGTTATATTAGTCTTTTAAAGCAGTATATTTCGTTGAATTTTCATTTCTCCTCCGGTCCCAAACGATTTTTAGGTGACATCTAGTGCTTGACAAAGTGCTGTTCGTTGTTCGATCGCATTGGTTTTATTGGCCGGTTTTGTTCGGCTGCCAGCTCTATTTCTGGTTTCGGTTAATAACAAAGTCCAAAAATGCATGTCGCAGATACATGAGGCGAGGTTCGTATGCAAGAAATTGAGTCACCTTGATTTCGCATATGGACTCTGTTTTGATGATAGTAGTGCCTCAACGTAAACCGTTTTCCATAAAAAAGGTTTATTCTCAGACATTTTGTGTTGTCGTACATTACAGGTTACATGTACTTATTCTTTCAACTACTCGTGTCGGAATGTGGTGCGTGTGCCATATACCACCTATCATCTCGTACATCCAGAAAATGGCATTGGTTGCCTCAAAATGAGATCCCTATTTTTAGGCAAAGTAATTTTTAGGCACTATAATTATCAATTTGGGTCACTCATCTGATTGGGTGAATCTACACGAGCAGGCGTTGATCACTTTTCGTTCAATTTAAAAAAGCAGCATAGCAGTGCCAGAAGTATTGGTCCATCTCAAAAGGGGCACCTTGAGGGTGGCCTTTGTTTGAAGACATTTTTCAATCATTGGTTCCGCCTGATTTAACTTCCACGCATCAATTCATAGACCGTTTGAAAAAGCATGCAGAAGTATTTAGTTTATAAGAAAACAAGATGAAAGTAGTACAGTGCAAACAGTAGACAAAACCGCCAACTAGATTGCACTGGAATATGCGTAGTGGTGCTGAAAGCACCGTATAACGTCAGCAAACATTTTATCACTTTGTGTAAGCCTTGGGCATATGTTGAGGAATAAAAAATGTGTCAGCACAGGCCAAGTTCTCTAGAGTTGCCCGGCTTTCAGAAACACTTCTCATATAAAGAAGTTCTTTAGCAGGGTCTGCACTATTTAGTACATACCGAACAGCCAAATAAAATATCGCCAAAAAGACCATGTGACACCCACAATTACGCCAAGTTTCGATGTGTGGCGTTGCTCGTGGCTAAGGAAAAAACTACGTATTACTTTCCCAGCTATTTTAGGAAGCAATATTTTCGGAAAATATTGCCCCGATATTGCGCACTCTTCAGAAAATAATCACATGCCCATAACACAATATCTAAAAACAGAAGATTTTAGCCGCTAAGTTTACCGCAGATTAACCGGATGGATGCCCTTGAATGATTTGGTTTCACGATTTAATTAAGCAGAAATGCTAAAGCTAGCTTGACTGAAACGGTTCGATGGTTTTGTTAGTTTTTCCGCTTCCTTTATTGAGGGGCGCGCAAACATTTTGTGTAAGATAGTTTGCTGCAGAATCAGTCCATTTGAAGAAGTCTTCGATGATCTTCCTGCGCCCAAGTAACATTTGTAAATTCAAACCAACTAGGGACGATAGGTAGAAATTAGTCTGCTACTTGCCAGAGCAAACTTTTAAAATTACTCAACAGGCTTGTCCCTTGAAACAGTAATATATGGTTACTACTGAGCCGATGGTCAATGTTCCCGTCTAGTGCTTAGACTGTTGGGCTAAAAGTCTAATAATTAATCATCCAGGCATTTTGGCAGAGATAAACCGTGCTGCTGGGAGATCAAACTTTTCACTGATTTAATGTTACTAGACTATTCGGTGCACACCAGTCAAGAGGGGTTTCTTAATAAGCCGAGCAGGCAGGGTGGCATTTAGAATCTATTTCACGCTCACGGCTTTTTTAACAAGGGCAGTTTGATAGTAGATGCAGGCCCCAAAACATCGTGATTTATTCAAATCCATTGATAAAGCACATGGATTATTTGGGATAGGGCCACCTCTTCGGCATTTGAATAAGCCAAACTTTTCACGAATGTAGCGAATTGTGAAAACGGGAGTTTGGCAGAGGCCTTAAACAGCGCTAGATCTGGAATCCCTATTTTCTTGCCACAATAAAAAGTTCGCCGATTTAACACTGTCTACATAGGCAACAGTTGAACCAATCTGCAGATGCTTATTGATGTAAAACACAACAACTTTCATCTGAATCAGTAAGCTATCTGTTATAAACAACAGCGCCCAGGAATTTTCCCATTTGCATCTTCATTACCTTCAGCGAAACTCAGCGAGTAATGTCAAGGGGATTCATGGACAATCAGTGTAACGTGTACAACTGTAGGCAATCATGTTAGTTATCACGCAAAAGCTGTCTAGAGCGGGGAGTTATATGGGTTATGTCGCTTGCCACACTGTGCTTTATTACGCCTTCGCTATTGTAGAATTTTACTTCTGGATTCGCGGAAGCTCGTTTGTGAAAAAAGCGTTCGGTGTTAAGGAGACAGCATCGCATTAACTTTTACACCAAATAACTTTTTTTGTGCACAAAGGTTGTTCTGAGGACGTAGAAGTAGCACAATACATTTCGCTGAAAATGTAGCAAGCAGTTCGATTTGAAAACACAGGAAGGCGCGCATCTTTTGCATTGCAGAAACAATTGAGGCACTTAAAAACGAATGTGGGTACCAAAATGAGAAAAGGGGCTTTAGGAAGGCGTCAGCAAATCGAATTGCTCTAATAGTTCAATCCTTCGCCTATCCACTGAAATGGCCGGTTGGATTGAAGTATATTGTTAAGCGACCCGTGCCTCCTACCTCAGCCATATTGTCCATAGACATGAAGGAAGCACCAATAGCGTTCCAATTTGTAAACCACGAAACTGTTCACATTGTGCAACAAAAGCTCAAAGCTAAGATACACATAGCAATAAACTGCCTACTTATCAGTACCAGGGGTGAGTGATTCGCCAGATTGAGAGCCTTACTGATGGTAGTAACAATATTATTTTAGAACCGCAATGCTGTATGATGAGAGTGAACGTTCAGGCGTGATAAACCGTCGAAGAGTTAGCAACATTCTCCTGACGACTGATGGAAACACCGTTCTGTCAAGGTTTCCCGCAAAAGCGGTCGACAAATAACTAACTGTTACTTGTAGACAATCCGCGCGCGTACAACAGGCGACAAAAATAACGCCTAGCGTCACCGCCAAAAAGTGTCTTCAAGTGAGGCGTAATATCTCCGAGAGTGCAGAATATTGTCAGACCTCGGCATATATATGATGCAATAATTGTAGGACATCAATCCGCAAAATATGCCAACCTCTCCAGTAGATAATCATCCACAACAAATGACCCACTTAATCTATAGAAGTGAAAGCCCAGTGAGCAAAACGGGCTCACACGTGAGACAGTCACGCGTTCATAAGGTCGGCCACAAAAGGGTTAGATGACCTCAAGGTAAAATGGGTGAAGCGGCATGGACAAACAAACGCCAGTTCATGTGTGCACAATAAACACAAAGGTGGAGCGGGGGTTACAAATAGACAGAATAAACTTGGAGAATTTCAAATGTCAAAGTAACGGACAATACACCGCCCACGAAATCCTCCGTGGGGACTCAGCTGACGGCCCGGTTCTTGTACTCTAATTATTGCTCAGCTTCTTTCTGGGGTACCCCATTGGCCACTGTCAAGAAATGTTCGAGTACTTTCTTGCCATAAATGCCGACGTCACTACAGCACAAACCCAACGACGTCCGTTCAGTAAACATTGCTCCCTAATAGTCTCCTCAAAAACAATGCACGCCGTTCCAACATGATGGGTTTCCACCAATCTATCTGAGCCTACCTCACAACCGCCAAATGCCCCCAAAGGCCATTTCAACGGGGCACATCGTTACCAGAGACGAGGACCAAATCCTCTCTCTTCAATTCTTGAGATGCTCAGGGCATGTTGGTTCGCGTCTGCAAAGTCAGTAGATATTCCTCTATCCAACGACGCCAGAATATGCCAGCAAAGCAATTGAATTGTTTCTATCCGACATGGTATCGCGAACCCAAATCACTGTGAACGAGTGTCACAAGACAGTATCGCATGTCCAGCGAACTGTTTAGAGTGAGCGGCCCAAAATGGTTGCCGTCGGATGATAGCGGGACCATAGATTTTCAGAATTTATTTATTTATTTAGAATTTCCTCTACCTGTATAACGAGCGTGTCCAGTTGTTCATCGGTGAAACACTGCTCCTCACATAAACACAAAAGGATACGTCGTGCCAACTTGATTGTGCGCCCTCTACACCACCGCGGTACTGGCTGCTGGTGGATTCAAGTGCCACTGTATCTCCATAGTCAAAGGTTGGTGTGATACTTTACTCTGACTTCATCGCTTTATATCATCCCAACATTCTGTTATTGCTCCAACGAAATCCGTAACATTGCCACTGCAGATGTCAATAGGCTTGACACTTCCTCCAACGAATCGTATCAAAAAGTGTAGGAATTAATCGGTTGGCGGGTCGCCTTTCATTTCCAGATAAACTACTTGATTCTTCAGACGGCTAAGGATACAGCCGTAGCGTTTTTCTTGCGAAGGCCAACGTTTGGTCATGAAGGATCCGGGGTAGTCCACTCCTACGCAGTTGAACGGATACCAACCCGATTTACACTGCCTGCTGGCAATAGGGCCTTTATTTCTGTGCCAAGTTGTGTGAACCGGCACTTGCATAGGGAGCATGCACCAATTACTCGTTTAATGATTGATAATCCAACGTTTCTGTCGGCTAGAGGCCACGAACTGCGTACCCCGCAGTGCCCTTTCACTTCATGAAAGTAACGTAGGATCGAAGCAGTAATAGAATGTCGACTCGGAAGAAGCCCTGGATGCTTTGCTGACTGACTGTAGCTTGAGTAACTAAGTTAACCCTTTACGAACAATGCACCATTGATCAAAGCAAGTGACAACTTTCGTGATCTGTCGATTGCTCGAACGCTTCGCAGCCAGGACGGGTGCGCTAACCTGATATAACTCCTGTACAAAATGACTATTGCACGATCCTTACCAAACAACTACGTGCTTGGCGGAGATAGGACACTCTGATAACACAGAAAGTATAGCCTTTTTCCATGCTCTGCCCGTCTTATTCAATAGATAATGGTTGTAACGCAGTAACCAAGCACGTGTTACCACTTCGATCCAGCTAGTTAACCAGTGCTACGGGGCTCTTACACTCGACCCTTTCGGGCTGCGTCAATCAAGGCTGTGCGGGTCAATCACTTTCCGGCTTGAGTAAAAATCTTGGTCCAGTCAACCTTCCACTTCCAAGTAGTGGATGGCACACCTTGTGGACACCTTAATCTGGTTCAATAATCCACGAAGGTTTGGCTTCTGTGCGCAGTCATCAACGCCAAATTTCAAGCAGCACTTCAGCTTCCGCGCGCGGCAGTAAAGGACTTAAAGTAGTTGTTGCCATTAGCACGCAAGATAGTACGACAAGTTTGGAAAGGCATCGAACCGCTGTACAGAGACTATAAAACGAGGTCCGAAATCTACCCTATGAAAAAAAAACACGCGTGTGGCGGTTCTACTGATAAAACGCGAATGTACTTGTTGGACGTCTCCCTCCTCACCTTGAAGGGGCCTAAGCAGCCCAATGCTCTCAGCTGCGAAACTTTTGCCAGTGGAGTAAAACGCTTTGCGCCAAAACGTTACAATTTGCTGCGCATGTGCTCAAGCCGAAAATCATCTTACTCCACATCCCTATTTTTGCAGCTCACTAAATTTCATTGTCCACTGGAGCAATTATAAATCCGGCAGAAAAGTTGGGTGGAATAATTTCTCAGCAACGTTGAGGCCCCGAAATGCCTAAATGGGGCTCGAAGTTTTGGACTGGTACCCCGAACCCAATTGCCTGATTGCTTTAGTCCATCAGGGATACGTATAGCTTTCAGTATTGAAAGCATAGCGACGAAACCTTTGAACACCATACTTTGCACACCATACCTCAAGATCTTATGGAAAACTCAACGTGGGTTAAGAAATGGACGCCGATGTACACCCAAGCTGCTAGCCTCCATAGACAGTCGGACGCTCCCTATTGATGCTCTCGTTCTGAGTAATACCAATCGTTCGAGTTACTCCGAGGCATTAAATAAAGTAGATCAGGCCTCTACTTGATGAACTAATGTTGCTGGGGATCAGTGGAACCTTGCCTAAAGTAATCATGGAGAGAGACGAAAAAGCCCTACCCTTCCAGTGCACCATCTTCAGCAGCTTGTCAAGGGACCCATTATTTAGCGTCAAATTATTTAATACATGAATTATCAATATTGATAATTAAAACCGGTCTCTGTTGAAAGGGTGGGAGGGGAGCATAAGCCCATGTTGTCTTATTCTGTGTCCCCTTGGAACTCCTACTTTCTCACTTCGGTATGCTATATTTGCAGGCAACAACGCTCAAACTATCGGAAAATATTTACAGGGGGAAATTATTGTATCTTGGGTTCAATTCTAGAATTGTTGTCTCCAGTCTGCTGCGTCATTGCGGAATGTGGTCTGCAGTTCTATATCTCTGACGTCCGTAACCCGGCTGAGAATTTTGAGGGCGCACGAAACTCGGTGTTTTCAAGACCATCGTTCTTGGAATGTAATCTTGGAAAATTTAATTTAGGAGCTCCCTCCTGGTGCATAGTAGGTTTATTGGAACCCTTTGTTGAGATATCACTGTGCTATCAGGAACGACTGGAGCCTAGTCAGCGAAAAACCACAAAGAGTTTCGGGTGCGTGTTCTCCCAGTATCGTGGGTTTCAAGTTTGAAGAATGTCGACATATTTGACTGGCCAAACTCAAGGTACCGGTAAGCTTAAGGAAGGCCGAAGAAGTTTTAGTGAGATAGCACCCCAGCGCAAACTAAGGTCTTGGCTGTCTACTCGCTTACGTCACCTTACTGAAATCTACGAGAACCACCAATCTTGCATTATTTATCCCCTAAACACGATAAATTCATATAAAACACCTGGGATAAACCAATGAATGCCGTATGAGTTTGTTCATGAGTGTAAATATTCTGTTGGCTTACGGGGTACGCCAGACGCCTTATGAAATCCTCCAAGATTCCTTGATGCTTGACTGGCAAGTGGCCTGGTGTTTTGACCAATCGTGTGCGAACGTGGCCTATTGGCTTTCGCAGCACCCGCCTGTGGGACGGTTTGGTCTTACGACTCCGCCCAGCACTGCCATCAGCTTCTCTGACACTTGCTTTGTTCGAGGCGAAACAGTTCCTGGGAATCCCAAACCGCACTCGTTTCCTCCACTTCCTGACCCTTTGACCGCTTTGAGGTGTAGTTAAGTCAGTGCAACCCCCAGTATACAGGTAAAGCGTCTTACATGCGCATGTTCTCGTGGGGATCATCGGGTGCCGCGCAGACGATATCACCCCCTGTACATTTCCTCTCATCTAGTCAGGATGGGTCAATGCGCCCGAGATTTGTTTACGATCAGAGAAAAGGTTCCAGTAATCGAGCGAGCAATGACCGTTGCGTTATGAAAGGGACAGAACCGTTGTGTTGGCACTGTGCTCACGCACATCAGTAGATCCAGGTTGAAATCAACTACATCTGACTGAAGCTAGCTGTAGGGCGATCGTGAATGACTGAAAATAGTATTGATTCTTACTTTGTTTGTCCTTTCGTGGTATGCAAGGGACCTGGCAACTAGACCTCAGTAATGGCGCTCGGTAAGAACGCTATGCTCATCTGTGTAATTTAGGGGAGAAGCGGGTAGTGAAGATTCACTGACAGTGCTTTTTAGGGGTTTATATCATTTTTATGTTTTTATGGTCCGAGCTGCTATCCTAACCAGGCGATACCTTTGGAATGGCGACTGAACTTTGCATTTCCAGCACTTTTTTCCAGAAGTGTACAACGGGCGGGGTTGTGGCCTAATTGTCACCCGGGATTTTCAGGGTAGAATTTTACCCGTCATATCTAACGCTGAACCGCATGACAATGATTTACTGTCATTTGTTTAGTGGATCGTTATGCCGATAATGGACCCTGAATCGGACCAGAGTCAACAGCACCTGATAAATCTGGTGCTGAATTTTCACCCATGTCAGATCGCGCTTAAATTGCACAGGTTTATGCACTGATGCATTATGTGTGGGCAACATGTGATGGTCAACGTGGAACTGAGTCACAGTATAAATGTACAGGGGCTATAGGAAAATAGTATGGTCACTCAGCTGTAGCACCCTTTTGGTGCCAAACTGCCATGCTGCAAGACGGGGGCTATAAAACAAACATCCACTGTCGTCCGTGTCGGCCGGTGTGTGTAAATATCTAATTTCGTGGGTACGTCTATTAGAGTGTCTTTCGATGCACCCGTGAAGCCGAAAAATCAGGACTGTCCGCCGTAAGGTGAAAGCTACGCATAAAACAGCGCATATAAACAGGGTTTGATAATGTAATTTGCCCAGAGGATGGCAAATGATCAAAGCGTTCAACCAAAGGCGGCGTTGCGGCCTGTAGGCGTATGCGTCTGAGCGCAAGCGGTTAAAATACCACTATGCGGCCTGCGTCCCAGAAGGTAGACAACAGAGCATCTACATTATTGTGTGCGTGTGTGGAGGGGAATCGTATGATAAATTTAAGAAATAACAGGTGGTGGGTCGGAAACTAGATATGTCCAGCACTGGAGTAAGAGAATACGTTGACCCGATCGTTTTGGTTGATGTAAACCTAATCATTAGTGATGTACAACCTTGCTTACTGGGCTTCGACCTGTGCGTTTTCTTTCCGTTTTCTATCCAAAGAAACTGTGAACTTCTACCTTTGTAGAATCACCCGGTGCTGCCATAGCGTGCACACTACATTGTTGATCTGTCTGCCGAGTTTGGCTACTGACTTGCAGACGTATCGTCACCGTTCGAGGCACGTCATCAGTGTGCACTCATGATACTAACATGACGGACCTAGTCAACGATGTTAGGGACTACGTTTGCGCGGTCTTTGTGGACGCGGGTGAAGTCAACGGCGAAATTTCAACCTAGTTACTTTCTTTCATATGATAGTGACCTCCACAAGAGTGTCGGAGTTTATATCCTCTAAATTATTCAGGCCGATCTATTGGGCACAGCTACATCCTTCAGGCTCACTAGTGTGAATCATCATCATCATCATCAACAACAACAACAACATCGTCACCATCATCATCATCATCTACAGTATGACAACAGTGTTCAACACTGATGCTTCGATTCTGTACAACCATGATTTATTTGAAAGCCTTATTGTGAAGAAAAGAATGAAGATGGACGGGGAAGTGACTTAGTGCTAGCGTATTACAATCATTTCGAGGTACCTACACCTTCAGGCACTCATTCAGACAATCTGGATGGAAACCTTTGGCGAAAAACGCAACTGACATCGATTGGCAGCCATATATTGCAGCGTCCTCAACCAGGCGCAGTGAGGATCACGCGGTCCCCATCCTGGAAGGTGACAGAACCCAAACCCCTGTGCCAGGTGAAGAATTGACCACCTCTCTGCTTCCGCCGCTCTGAGTTGGGCATGGAAAACAACACTCTCTTAGGCAAACGATGATTCATCATGCGCAATGCATGTACCAACCAACACAGCTTCTGGTGCTGGACACATCCTTCAATGGAAATATCCGTTGCACAACGGAAAACCCCTTCTAATTGCTTCGTTACAGGTTCGCCGACACCAACCCACACGAACTTATGTTCTGAGACAATGAAGGCGTCTCAGTTCCGCTGCTCGAATAGATCATGTCTCACAGACTCACAGCAAAACAGTGCGTTGTGGTCTGAAACACGTCCCTTGAGATTCAGGGATACACCGCTTTGACGCCATAGGTGTCAAATTGGCAAACGCGACCCGGGTTTTGGAGATTCGTGCATCTACCTTATCTGTCACACTACAATCAGAACTAATGCCACTCCCAAGATATGTAAAACCCTCCACAATTTTCAGTGCCTCTCCCTTGGTTTTAAGTGGCGTGTTCAGTGACTGCATGTCCACGAACATGACCTTACGCTTTGTGTGTGCAAAGTGCATAACAAAGGACTTTGGTCAGTTCATCCAAAAATACATGCGCCTTCTCATCTTCCAAGATGAGAACGATGTCATCTGGGTACTCCAGATCGACAAGGTTTTCTTCACAGGCTATATGACACCAGGGTTTTGGAGACCTTCTAGCATTCGTCTCATTATCTCATCGATCAGGAAGTTAAAAAGCAATAAAGATAGTAGGCATCCTTGACGGACACCGTCTTATGTACCGAAGCTTTTGGAGAGCCGTCCGTACACTCACACGCCCAGAGGTAGGAGAATACAAAGAACGTATGTTCGCAAACTTGCGGGCAAGCGTGTCAAAAAGAACAGAACAGTCGAATAGGTCTTGGAAATCTAGGAATACTAGCATTGTGGGTCGCTTATACGTATAGCGCTGTTCTAGCACCTGATGAAATGAAGATTTGGTCAACGCAACCCCTTCCTGGCCGAGACCCTGTTTTGCTGCTCTCGAGACTGTCTCACGAGCCACCGTAAAGCGGCGAAGTACAGTTGATGCCAACATTCTCGTTAAGACTTGGGTCAAGCTGATCCCCCCTGTGGTTTCCATAGTCACTACCAGCCCCCTTTTTGAAAATGGACACTATCACCGACTCTTCCCAGTTGTCTGGGACAGACTCCTTTTCCCAATCGCAAGCAAACAGATCAGATAAGCGTTGACTGAGGACTTCATCCGCGTCTTTGAACAATGTGGATGGTAGGTCATCCGGACCAGGAGCTCGGTAACGCTTATGAGAACATATGCAGTCATAACCCTCCGAGGCCGTAGATTGTTCCACACTCACCGTCCACGGTTCTGCTTCACCTTTGGGCTTTAGATGAGTGCCAGCTGGTGGTCACGACAGTTGTTGTTCAAAGTATTCAGCCCACCGGTCGAGGCGTTCTTCTTTATTCGAGATGGTCGTTACGTTCTGATGCTTGATGGCTCCCAAAGGTGGTTTCCGGGGACCAGTAGCACAGATCTACTGAAATAATCTTCGGGCATTCTCGGCTCTCGGGGCCTCTTTTATTTGTTTGGCCTTCTGTGTCCACCATACTTCACGGTCGGCTCGCACCTGGTTATTTTCGGGACCGGCTGGGGTATTTCTCCAAGATTTAAGAAGTGCCACCGTTCGGTCTGATACCCAGTACTTGCGCGCGCCTGGTTGAGCTGTGTCACAGGCAAAATTCCTAGCATCATCATCATCATCATAATCATCAAAGACAGCAACGTCAGTGTTGCCAATGATGCTTCACTGCCGTACAACCATTAGGTTTGTCTAGTTATATATATATATATATAATTGTATTAAAATCCCTACAGTGAAGAGAAGAGAAAAGAGTGGGTGAGGAAGGGGACCTAGTGCTGGCCTATGTCAAGCATACTGAGGTGCCTACACCTCCAACCGCTCAATCACGCAACCTAGAAAGAAACTGACAGCACGAGCGCCACTGACATCGATTAGCCGCCATTTCTTGCAACGTCTCCAGCCAAGCACAGACGGGGTCACGGGGACCCCATCCCGGAAGTCGCACAACACCAACAATACCCAAACTCCTCGTGATCTCTTTCACGCCTTTTTGCCAAGTCATGTGCTGTCCACCTGGCGGTTTGCGCCATCCCGAAGGAGGCACGGAGAATAACTCTCGTCTTGGTAGACGGTGTTTTGGCATGCGTAGCACATGACCAAGCCATCGTAGTCGAT
>NW_008752104.1:192901-196409 GCF_000715545.1 Opisthorchis viverrini
TATTAGTCCAGTGTTTGTAGCTGAAATGTTTGTTCACGTTTAGTGTTAGAAGCGGTCACAACAACAGTCACTCAGCAAAAGTCTCAAAGTAACGTTGGAGCCAACAAGCGGGCGGTAGCGGTTGTATTTCAGTAAAACAAACTTTTGTGCAACGATGTGACTGGTAATGATGGGGAAAAAGATGATACTGGGCATGAAAAAGAGCAGTTTGCAAGTGCTACAGTTGTAACTGAACTCGGACGTGCAGAAGCTGCAGCTGAGTGTGATGCAGGGCGAGCAACACGATCAGTCCTAGAGCTGGGACCTGCGGAGAAAGTAATCAAATTTGGGCGGGGGAGGGTGAAAGAAGGAAAACGTGAAGGTGTGAGAAGGGAGGCGTCAGCAGTAGCATGTTTTCGCTTACCCGCCCTGCTGTATGCAGCAAGTGAGGCGACCCGGCTGATGTCACCACGTGACGGCCGATGTGTCATGAGTTTATTTGTGTATGTGCAGTTCATGGTTGTACGTGGGCTGGGATACTGCCAGGGCACCCACACCAAGACAGGAGGACGATTAGGGTCCCCAACCAAAGCCTGTGGCTCAAAAGCCCAACCGCAAGGCAGCGGTGTTCGGCTGGAAATGCAAGTACATTACCATTTTTTTTACGGAACACGTCGCCATACATGTTCCAATCCCTAACCTGGAGGGCCAGGAGACTGTTCGTCGGACCTCTACCCATGGACCAACCTGGTATGAGAGACTGTGAACATCGTGCGGACACTCCCCAGTATAGTTCAATGGGTCGCCGCCACACCACGGTAAGGTCCAGTCTCTTCGTGACGGAAATTCCTAGCACTATAAGGTGGGGTGGCAATCTCGTCCCAGTATGAGTTCACATGTGATGGCGGAGCATTTGGAAGAGACTCTAGAAAATTTCGGTAAGTTCACATCCGGACGTCCAGTCTCTTCGTGACGGAAATTCCTAGCACTATACAAGGAGGTGGCAATCTCGTCCCAGTATGAGTTCACATGTGATGGCGGAGCATTTGGAAGAGACTCTAGAAAATTTCGGTAAGTTCGTCTAACATCCGGACCTTCCAGTCTGTCGGTCGCCAGGCGATTCGTCCGCACCTTACGCGGCCCAGGGAAACGTAGAGAGAAGCGACCCCGGACAAGTGCGTGATCAGAATCCACAAATGTGCTCCAAAGCGATAGACAGTTATTGATCCGCACCATCGGTAGCTAATGGCAATGTGATCGTTCTGAGTTTGTGGCCGGTATGCCGTTAAAGACGACAGACCAGACGACTTCGGCTATTTCGGAAGTTAGTGCTGCATCAAGACAACCTTCTATCAGCACACGACTGAAGCAATCGTTCACCACTGTCCGTACGTACTGAGTTCAACCTATGTCGACCTCCTAATTGAGTCTCAGATACGCTAAGCCTGCTCACTTGTGCATTCATACCTCCAGCAACTAACACGATATCATGGCTTTTAGCTCACCACAGCAGGGCATTCAGGGCGTCGTAAAACCTGTCTTTGGGGGCGTTGGGGCTACAGTCAGTTGGGGCGTAAGCGGACACGACAAACAGACAGCGATCAGCTTCCTGCTTGTGAGACTCCTTCACAGACGTTGCGAGATGAACCACAGAGAGGCGACTATCAATAGGTATCAGTCAAGTAAGGATACTTTCACCGGGTGACTTAGGACAATACCAACTCTGCACGTCCCGCCGAAGCAGCCTCTGGGTCACCAGGAGAGAGAGCTATTAATGGGATGGGGAGAGTGGGAAGAAAAAGTATGTGAAAGAGAAAGAAGGGAGGCGTCAACAGTAGCCTGTTTTCGCTTACCCACCGTGCTGTATGCAGCAAGTGAGGCGACCCGGTTGATGGCACCACGCGACGACCGATGTGGCATGAGAGTGTTGTTAGTTGTGAATGTCTTGGTTGTACGTGGGCTGGGATACTGCCAGGGCGCCCACACTCAGACAGGAGGACGATTATGGTCCTCAAACAAAGCCTCTGGCTCAAAAGCCTAACTGCAAGGCAGCTGTGTTAGGCAGGAAATGCAAATGCATTACCATTTCTTCGGAACAATCGCCACATATTCTAACCACCAACCTGGAGGGCCGGGAGACTGTTTGTCAGGCCTCTAACCATTGACCAACCTAATATGGGAGACTGAGTGTCTCGGTGACACCTCAGTATAGCTCAATGGGCCGTTGAGGTGAGCAAACCGTCCCACCACGGTAAGGTCCAGTTTCTTGGTGACGGAAAGCGGTCAACTGAAAAGCATTTGCTTACCAAACTCAAGAATGAGAACGGCAAAAACGGACTCCACGACTGACCATTAAGAAGCAGTCCGACTGCCGAGAGTAACACCGATCCAAGGCCCCATCCAGCAATGACGTTCACGAGTAGTTATAAGTAGCTTCAGGGCTTACGGAATTTCGGTTGACGTTACCGTTGTGTGAACGGCTTGCCCCCTACTTTGACAATCCAATGAAATCGCTCCAGCGTGGACATGTTTGCCCGTTCAGGCTTGATAATTTGTGAGTAACTGATGCAGCTGAACAAAAATTTGTCATTACTGACTTCCCCAGATGGAACGAATTGGGACATTTTTGATTCGCTCCTGAACTTTATGAGGGAAGGTAAGGAAGTATGAAAGCATGTAAACTCCTCTTACTTATGCTGGCCGTGCGTCACCAACATGTGTCACCATCGGTGCTCAAGCGATGGCAATACGGTTTACCAAAGTGACAATATCCTAGGGTGACTAGGTGGACCTCCTGAGTGAAGCATTTATGACCCTCCAGATCCAAGGAGGATCAAATCACACTTATACGAACAAAGCTTAGGCTTCGCACGATGACCCATCTGAGAGCCCGTCCTGTTAGGAAATAATACACCGCTCTTTTCGAGCGTCCAGCTCGTGCGACTGATGGCGCTGCTACTAGTCACCTGGGAACCACACAACTTCAGAGTTATCAAGGTGGATTAAGGAGGCTGGACTAAAGTGCCAAACCATCACATAATCCGATGTCGATCAACACGTCAAGCTACGCAGTCTGACAGGGACGAATGGAATCACTAGTTAACCGAGATGGCATCTATTGCGTAAGCTATCGCCTTTTGTGACGAGGTTGCGGAAAATAATTTCCTACGCACTACACCCGGCGGAGGCCTTGATCTCAGCAGTAAACTTTCTTGATGGACAGGACACTTTAAACAACTCTATCCTACGCACTAGTATGCCTGGGCGAACCATTAAGTAGTGGTAATTGTTATATATTTGCTCTGTTTTTCAAACGTTTCATCATTTGTTGCTAAATCACTTTTTCCGTTTCCAGCTCTCAGTGTCAAAGTTTTGGATGAATAGAGCCTAGCTTTCGGGCCCTCAGTCTTGTCATTCTGATTGTCGTTGCACTCCGACCCTCGTCGTACACAACAATTTATTCATCCAAAAAAGTTTTCGAACAATGGATAGATTCTTACGTCCTGAACGATTCGATACCGACCCCAAT
>NW_008752104.1:198092-215534 GCF_000715545.1 Opisthorchis viverrini
ACTCTAACGGCATGGAAGAAACGGTCTCCCTACGTCACCTGGCCCCTTCAGCAGATTTCGGATGTGCTCCAGCATCCGAACAGCAGCAACCGCAGTCCAACGCTGATTCATTTATTAAACCGGAACTATCTGACTCTGCTTCGGAAAGTGATATGTCGAATTCTTCTGAACACCCATTGGTTATACAACAACAGCGGACACGGCCGTATGTCCTGCGCAACAGAGAGGCCTGACATTATTCAATTATAAATCAAACTCTTGAGAACTTTCATCTCTGCGGGGGGTGAATGTTATATATTTGCTCTGTTTTTCAAACGTTTCATCATTTGTTGCTAAATCACTTTTTCCGTTTCCAGCTCTCAGTGTCAAAGTTTTGGATGAATAGAGCCTAGCTTTCGGGCCCTCAGTCTTTTCCATTGTCATTCTGATTGTCGTTGCACTCCGACCCTCGTCGTACACAACAGTATTACGATGTTAACTGCGGCGCTTTAAAGAAAGGCCAAATAATGGAAGTCACGGCTTGCTGAAAAACTAGGAAACTCGCGTTCCTGTCTAGCTGTTACACCACCCGAAAGGAGTACAAGTGCTGAGATGCTGTCTGTAGTAGGCCCATAATAAAATTTAGCACTGTGCTTGTTCTGTTGACTTTGGGAGGAGGTTTCTCTATCAGCTCCCAACTACAACGGTGTTGTGTTCGATGAGAAATGGAGTGCGGGAACAGTCCGAAAAAGAACGGAAAGGACCGAGGGTCCGTAAGCTAGGCTATATTCATCCAAAACCTTGACAATGCGAGCTGAAACGAGCAAAAGTGACTTAACAATGAACGACGAAACGTTTTCAAGGACATTGAAAACAAACGGATTATTTACCCTTCCAGGCCTAAAGTTGTCACCTTGTTGTGGTGGTTGGGCTTTTGTGCTGAATTGATCCAATAGGTCATAATGGCTGGAGCTCAGTTTTTAAAGGTTCAGCCATAAAGGCCACCGGGAAGCAGCCCGATGAAGAATAGCCGATGAAGAATGCCCTGCGACCTCGATCCGGGCCGGCCCTCTGCAACCAAGAGGGGGGGGGGGAAGAGTCCCCCGAGAAAAATCCTAACAAAAGTTGCTTCGAAGTTTAGATTATTGAGCTCCTAGGGATGCACGGGAAGACCGTGCATCTTCTCAGTGTCTTGTGAGTTAGACTTTTGAATCGAGGACTCAAGTTGAGGTACTTCAACCAAATCCCCTTCTGCCTGGACGACGGGGAAGTATCACCCACCATTGTAGCTCTTCGCTCACAGGCCCTCCCCACCCGTCAAGTGATGCAGTGCGATCATCCCACTTGTCAGTTCCCTAGCCATTGTTCTGTAGTTGAACCATTGACCAGAAGAAATAAGCCAAAATAATAACTTACTAACCTCAAAAGATTTGACCCATGTTGCAGCCTTCAATGTCGAAATCTTGCGATCTGTCTGTCGAGGTGCGTTGTGTTTCGGAAACACACTAACAAGATGCCACTTCAGTGATGCACCTTAAACCGCTTATAACGAGCTCAAGTGTTCTGCATTTCACTCTTCATATATCCGGTGATCGTGGTATCTACAGTGTGGGAGTTGCACTCAGCCCCAAGACTGGGGCCACTTTACCGGGCTGGGTCCCATTAACCAATCATCTTTGCGCTATGCGGTTGTCTGTTGAAGAGTGACAGAGAATTCTGGTGGATTGCGAAGGCCCTGGAGATGTAGAAGGCTTTCGCTGAAGGCAACAGCCAGTTCGGTCAATGGACCAAAGGAAGACAAGCGTCAGCGAAGCGATATGTGAAGTAGACGAAACGGGAATTCACTCCCTCAATCACCGTCTTCAGTGATGGGCTGAACAATTTAAGGAACACTTCAACTGGTCTCCTTCAACACATTCACTGGAAGGACTCAGCGGGTCTGAATGTAACACCGACATCAGGCGGCTTTCAAAAACGGAAATCCAGCGCTCGATAACACCCCAACGCAATAAGGCACTCCACCCGGATGGTTTGCGCGCGGCTTTTTTCAAAGAAAGTGCTGTAGTTTTGGTGAACAGTCTGACTACCATACTTCATAAGATTTGGAACGAAAACAGAATACCAGTACGGTGGAGCCCGTCGACCGTCGTCCCAATCTTCAAAACAGGGCACTAGAACGTCCTTCGGGTGGCATGGCAGCTAGGCACCGAAAGGGTGCTACAGCTGAACGCTTTTATGCGGTTGTCTGGCTCAATCAATTTCAATGCAGATGGATGCGGTAAACGGTGTCTATCGTATCAACGTACACTCCGACAGAATGCAGTTCTGAAACTGAGAAGTACAAATTTACTCGAGATCTGTCGTGACCGTTGCGTCAGCAAAAAGGACGGATACATTAATTGTGGTAGGTGATATGAATGCCCAAGTTGGACAACTAAACCTGGAAGAAGCACAAGTAGGTGGTAGATTTGGAGTGGATGCTGAGCGTACGGATAGTGGGGAGCGACTGCTTCAGTTGTGTGCTGATCATTATCTCTCCCTGGCGAGTACGATTGCCGATGAAGAGTGCCAAAATTATCGTTCCTTCTAGTGTACGCAACTTGACCCTGATCGTGTCATTGTACGAGTCCTGTTATGACTTCGCTTTCTGTCAGCCCGAAACAGTGCATTTCCCTTCATCAATTTCGACAACTTCCAGTAGCTCAAGCGTATCGAGCTTGTCTTGCTATAAAGCTATTGGAGACACACAGTCATGCGGATGACGAAGATTGTTTGGAGGTGGAATGGAAACGAGTCCAAGGAACTATGCCCTCAGCTTTCAAAACTGTTTGTCGGAGCGATTCAGCTCGACTAAATGAACACTGGATCGTCGAGATCTCATTGCTACGAGAAAGGTCACTCTATCAACTAGCGATTGTGATGGCACACGTGATGCGTCGCACGGCTTGGTATGAATTCACACCTGCAAGGTGTAAAATACTGCTAGAAGACCGGGTTGGACCAAGCCCAAGCTTGGTGCTTGCAGGCTAGCCGGTCAACGTGGTGGATAAATTTGTTCACCTGGGAAGTTGTATGAGTTCTGATGGAGTTGCTGGAGATGAGATTACTTCTCTGATCAGGAAGACCAGGAGAGCTTCTACCGAACACTGACACCTTTGGTACCGGCGTGATGTCAGTTGGTCTTTCATGGGCAGAGTGTACATTGCGGCAGTGCGGTCCATACTTGTTATTGGATGAGGAATATCTGGTTGGCCGGGTCTGGTGATGATATTGGGTTATCAGTACTGAAGTATACTAGATGGTTTTAGGAGGAGAAACCCTCCAACTATGGATGAATTACTCAGAGTTCATAGGCTACGCTGGGGGCACGCTGAACTTCCCAGCTCCGTGCTGGGTAGAGGTGACCGACAGTTGTACAGGTATGACCAGGCAATGAAGTATGAAGACACTAACGGGTAAACTCAGTCGCATGGACAGCTGCCACTTTCCTGGTTGCAGACTCCTGGAGCCAGATCACCAATGGTTAATGACACTGGTGGACATATCCCAATCACGAAGTCAGTGGCGCTCATCTACCAAGCTGCCGCCTTCAGTGCTTCGCTGTTTAGTTCGCGAAGCAAGTCAGCACCTCCAGTCCTTGGCCATATGTCCACCACTCATCCACTTTCGCAGCTGGTTTGTAGCCGATGAACTGAGCAGAACGAAATAGACGTATCTGTCATCACCTCCAGTCCTTGGCCATATGTCTACCACTCAGAACGAAATAGACGTATCCGCTGCGCATTTGGAAAGTGAAGTTCCCATGTTGAACAGTAAGGTTAATTTCGAACTTCCTTCCGATGGTGGATTTTTGTAGCCCTACACTTGTGTTGTGTCGAAAAATTGGTAGCTAGGGTGCGCTCATAAACTGTTCACCAGGTGGCGGGTTGTTTTCCGAGCATGGCAATGGACCTGCATAATTTGACAATGTGCGGTGCGTAACACTACACAGAACAACGCATTTTCGTAGGCCTTCACGTCGTGTGGAGGCGTGCAAGCTGATTTCCAAGCTCGGCAAACAGCTCGACGGCCATCTGACCAGCATCCTGATGGCGCTATAATCCATTAGTCGGCTCTGTCTAGGTCTTGCGGTATTCCACTCTGTTTGAAGTTGCCTGATGCATACAAATATTCGAGGTAATTCACACATGTGCGCAAAAGTGTATACCGATCGATATCGTATGCCAAGATAACTGGCAGTTTGATAGAACTCACTGAAATGCCCAAGATGAGGGTGAAGCTGAGTGGCTTCTGAAAGCGATCCCCATTCTTAAATGCGGACTTATAAACATTTATTTTTCCTGGTCGTAGCGATACATTTACCGCACTTTTTTGCTCTGAAATTTCTCACCACATTATTCTGTTTTTCTTGCAGATTATTTATCAAAAATCAGTCAATGGCCCATATTCGCACATCCTCACCTTGCTTGGAGTTGGCCTTAGAAGGTGAACGCTTATGTCGTGCTGGCGAGTGGTGTGGGGGAATTTCGTGCTTTAGATCTGCCTTGTCCAATGGAACAGATGACCTTCGTTGTCTGTCAGCAATTTACTGTCAACTTGGAAACGCCTACTTTTGCCAGAAGAATTACTCCGAAGCATTGGAATACCATCGTTGGCATCTCACTTTGGCTCGGTAGGTCAACTTGATCAATTTTGGTTGGTTAGTGGCCTTTGGCTAGCCTTTCATCCACACATCCCTTTCTAGTGTTACTAACACATTGCAGACTTCTGTATTAATTTACGCAATACAGAACGATGGTAGTGTAGCAGAAGTCCCGTGAAAAAAACTGTTTGCATACAGAACGATGGTAGTGTAGCAGAAGTCTCGTGAAAAAGCTGTGTGTTATTGGTCTGCCGTTATGGATGAGCGTAAGCCTGCGCAAGCGTCGCCAACGTTACTGCTAAACACTCACTGAAAAGTAGCTTCACTATGCAAGCACCAAAGTTTCATGAAGACTGTCACGCAATTTTGATTTTAGCTTATTGGAAAATATTTTGGGCTTGATTGACATACGAGCGTTTGTTGAACTGAAATGTGCCGGTGCGTTTTTGTCAGGAACTATGCTACTATGGGTGTAGTAGGATGGACGCTGAAATGCTAGAGCGATTCGCAGTTGCTGCACGTAAGGTCGGGAACTTGAATGAACATGGCGTTGAGATTTCATACTGGATAGTTTCATCTCCACTGTGTTGTGCACCTATAGTGCTTTCGTGTGAATTCTCACGAATTTCATGGCTCTAATTCTCAAACTCCCTTGTGGTTGGAGGATCGGACACGGTTCCGCATTTGTCATGGCGATGCTTCCTTATCACCAACTTGTAATGGTAAGCTTATTTGTGCAAGAGAAAATTGGCTGATCTCCAAGGGTACTCCGAATAATTGGACGGTTGTGCATACTGAGTCTCTAAGTGTATTCAGTAGTGGCAGAAATTACGGTCGCTGTTGATACGGTCGCCCTACATTGTCTACTTTTTTCACCTGGAGGAATCAAACGAAATGCTTGGAGGAAAACAGATCTGTTGATGGTATTTTTCTTCGGTTTTCTGGGCTTTTCAACGAGGTTTTGATTAGATAAAGTCTTCTTCAGTGTAGTTTCTTAAGTGGAATCACCCAGGTTGTTGATCACGGAGTAGAATCGAGGTCATGCACAGCGCCGATGGAATCACCCAGGTTGTTGATCACGGAGTCTGTGTTGGTGGGGCACTGTTTTTGCTTGTTGCCATTAGTAGAATCGAGGTCATGCATAGCGCCGGGCTTCCTATCAGATGCTCCTTCAATCCGATAGATTTTTGGTAGCCATGTTGTAAATTCTGCCCTCATACTTAGCTGTTTGCAAAGGACAACCTTATTGATGAAATGAGTAAGTCTGAGGGATTTCAGCCCAACATATGACGAGTTAAAATATATGGGAAAGTGTCGAAGCCTTGCTCAGTCGTTTTCCACACCTCCCTTGAACAGCTGTGCTTAAATGCAAACCTGCTGATGGACTACCTTGAATCAGGATGGGACGCTGATGGGGGAGGGACAGACTCCATTACCCTGGAAATGGATGACCTTGAAACAGGCAACAGCTCAGTCTGTACAAACATTTACTGTGTAGACTGATCGTTATCACATTCGGTGGGTATTGATGCTATCATTAGGTTTGAGTTGTTCCACGAAGTTTAGCAGTCAGTAGAGTTGTATGAGTTAGTTGGACATTTAAACGGTTATGTACGGTTGTACGTCAGGACTGCTGGTAACACTTGCATGGTACTATCCTGAGAAAAGTGCGGTGTTACGCTGGAACTTAAAGGAATCAATTGATGAGATATCGATACTAAACAAGTAACTGCTGCCGACGCCGGCCGGCTGGCGGTTTGTATCAGGCCTCTGTACGTTCGTCAACCGACCTTATTCCGTTGGGCCTAATTCGGAATCAAGGGCTTGAACGCAGCACCGCATTCGACCCAGCGAACCGGCTGTGGTTCTCCTACTGCACATAGACGTCCGGTTGTCTGGCCACTGTCGACCGGTAAATCTGATTCGGATGCATGTCATTCATTCATTCATTCATTCATTCATTCATTCATTCATTCATTCATTCATTCATTCATTCATTCATTCATTCATTCATTCATTCATTCATTCATTCATTCATTCATTCATTCATTCATTCATTCATTCATTCATTCATTCATTCATTCATTCATTCATTCATTCATTCATTCATTCATTCATTCATTCATTCATTCATTCATTCATTCATTCATTCATTCATTCATTCATTCATTCATTCATTCATTCATTCATTCATTTCATTCATCCTGCACATATACACGAGTTTATGCATGAACTTATCCTCCGGTTAGCTCCCACCGAATCAGACCAGTTGCTGGCAAACATACATCGTGAAAAATTATTTTCCAGTAAAATGCATTTCAAAACATGGTAACCACAGGTGAGATAACCAAATGGTGGAAAGGAAGTTTTTTCCGTCCATGGCCTGCTCACGTGATCCCTGGCCATGCAGGCGAATCGATCGTGACGTAACCAATTTTCACAGTTTTCGCAGAAACAGAAACTATCGTGGAACCGATTTTACTCCTGTAAGCACAGTTTTCAGGCCCCGATTTATTAATTAGAAGGTGTAGATTTCAGACAACACTATTACAATGCTTGTTTGCAGCTACATCCCATCGAAAAAAATTCCTCACGCTCTTTTTTCACCCAGATTGATAAACGATACCGATGGTGAGGCAAAAGCCAGTGGGAACTTGGGTCACACCCTGAAAACGTTGGGTCGATATGACGATGCAATCAAATGTTTCAATCGACAGCTTGATATTGCCCGTCAGGCTGAAGATCAGGTATGCACTTTACAGCCCCAAGATTTCCATTTGTTTTGGGGTTGTGTTGTCGCTACGCGCTTCCTGTTCATCATAGTTTTTGTATCAGCAAACATCATGCACGGTGTGCCTGCCTGTCTCTAATGTTCAGCCACTAGCCAGTGGTTGTCTTCCCCAGACTGCATTCTGGAACGGTGTTGTGACTTGATGGACGATCGTACAACTCTGTATCGGTCCGTTGGCTTCCTGTTACGCCCGCTATGGTATATCAAAAGGCATAGTAACTCTGTACAGCCCTTTATGGAGACAAAAGAAAATTATTACAACTGTATGTATAGGGTAGTCACAGAGTGTTCCATAAGGTCGTGCCAGAATCTCCGTGATGGGCCGAGAAGCATCGAGTCAAAGGTGCTTGACTCGAATTGGATGGCATTCTGACCCCTCGCTCGTTTGGTCCGTGTCCTGCACGTGATACATCCGTCCAAATAACGTGGTCTTCGGTTATTAGGGACGGCTAGCCTCCGTACGAACGGAAGGATGCTTCACAAGCGTGATTCATCCGGATTTCCAAGTAGATTTCGGCGAGAGTCAATATTTGAGATACGCGCACGAATCGAAATAGAGATCCGTGGAGATTCATCAAACTATTGACCTGACTTGTTTGAAGGACTAGCAGTTTCTCGCAGCTGTTGAGAAGAGTTTCGGTTACATTTTCGGACCTTTTTTTTCAAAAAAAAGGAGAATGATAATGCGCATGTGACTTAGGTGCTAGAACATTGTTCAGAACTCTCTGAATGAATGGCTACCCTGCCACGTTTTCATCCAGGATGATAACTTTCCCCACTAGTTTCTAATAGGTTGATTTGTGAGGTACGATTCCCATGCGAACCGCGGCAAAGCAAATTATCTCTTACATGTACCTATTCCCCTCATACCATACCATCATGGATAGGCGCTAAATCTCAAGAACTTCTTTTCGACGTAAAACGATTCATGTGTTCACTCGAGTAGGTAGGAATTGTGCAACCTTTTTACACGTTTAAGTCCGTGTGTTGAGGCGAACGATCTGTACGCCCTCCTCTGGTGTTGCATGTTTTGCGGCTTCTAGATGTTCTTCCTAAAATCCATCCAACTCATCCTATATGCCAGTTAATACTAGTGCTATAGAACAAGTGGATTACTCCGCAAGTGAAATCCAGGTCGGTCTGGCCTGCACTTTTCCGCTTCCCTGATCCCGGTTATGGTAACTCATTTTAATCATTCTCTCTGTTCTGTTGACAGCGGAGGCAAGCCAGAGCCCTTGACGAACTTGGTAACGCGTATCACGCCAAAGGGGAGCAACTGGCTCGTACGATTGGTTTGTCGGATCCGGGAGAATTCCCAGTAGAGGCGGCGGATGCCCAACGAAAAGCCGTGGACTATTACTTGTGAGTGGAGGCTAACTTTTAACAGGGAGTTTAAGTAACATTAGTTCTTTCATCCCTATTGAAGCTCACCAAATGGACGTTGAATGTCGCATATTCCTCTTGGGTAACAGTCCTAAGCTATCCACCAGTGCACTACTTGACCCTGGCAGTTTTAAACCGTTTTTGAACACCCCCGTGGTTGATTTCATTCCTCATGCGTTTTGGGCCACTGATTTTTGCTTTTGGTGGTTCCAAGATTGCACCCATTTGAACTGGATGTCGGTGCTATACCAGTTGTGGTTGACATTCAGAGACCCCTACAACACTCTGGTCGAGGATTTTGATTTTACTCATTGAAAATCAGTCAAACAGTGGGCTTTGTTTAGCTCTCCTACGGGGCTTATCAGGGCCAGCCATAAGCGTGCGCGTGGATTCGAACTATTAGCTAAAGGATTCTATATGATTATCAACCCAAACATTCAGTCCATCAAACTACCATGTCACGGTGTCGGTATATGCGGGTAAAGGGGTAACTTTATTGTTCAGACGAAGCATACTACTCATAAGGTTGTCGAAAATCCGTTGACAGTTACACGGATGGTTTTGCTCATCCTGGGTTTTACCCATCCTGTCCATTCCGGCCATCCGGGTAGGCACAGTCCTCGAGTTTCCGTGAAGCATGTGCTCTACTTGAATGCAAATTCGACAGATTTCGACAAACGCTCTCGTTTGCAAACGAATTTGGTTTTAACAAGAGACTAAACTGAATCCCACAGTATCGCTAGGTCGGTGACAATCGACCCTCTCTGTCTCAACTCATCCTTGTCATGTTCTCCACGTCTGCTTAAGTTTTCGGGCGTTCCGCTTTTCTCGGTTTAAGATATTTGGGTTCATTCATGACATGCTGTTGTTTGACCTACGTATGGGAAGGGCACACTGTTTGTGGTGTGTTAAGCTTGTGCTTTTCAGATGCATATGGTTTGACCGAACAAACAACCTTGTGATGCATGCGGTGCAAGACAATAGCCGGTGTAATTTATTTATTTTAGTTGCCTCAAAACATTATAGCGGGGTAACGGAAGCAGATATTTCGGTAGTAGTGTGAAGGCTCATACTACTGATGAAACCTGCGAGTACTGTCTGTTTTCGGCCTCAAGCGTCAACCCCGCGGCAGGTCGACGGTTGAGTTAGAGATTATTGGACGGTTCAAGGAGGTTGGCCTTCGATGTGAAATCTCTAAACGGCGCCAACGAAAAGCCAAGAATACATTTGCGACCATTGAGTTTCCCAGATTCCGCGCAAACGTTGGTTTCCTCTTGCTCGTAAACGCTCCCATACTCGTTTTGCGATAAGTACTTCCGCATCCGAGTGCGTACTGCCTCTAATTTAGTGATGCCATCGGAAACAGTTTTTTCTTGGTTAGCGAAAGTAGATAGGATAGCAGAGTCTTGAACGTTATTGCTTCAACTTGGGTTTATGTTCCAATGAGAAATGATCACTTGAAGGGTATCATCCATGGAACCGGTGAGTCCGGCAGCGGTGTTGCAGTAGCCACTTAGCAACTGTGCTGTTTGGCTGTTTTAAAGAGGAAAGCCACACAACCGAATGGACACCTAGTGTATACAGTCCTGACGAGTTTGGTAAGTATGATCCAAACAAAACACATGGATTTATGGTGCATGATGAGTAAGGTCATGCATGAACTTGATTGTCTTGGGAGCGCGTCTTCTGCCTGCCTACTGAAAGCGGATAAGCCGGTCGTGCGTCTTCTCAAATCTCTTTCTCGGGCGATGTCCTGTTCTTCTATTCCTGCTTGCATCCAAGTTCAGCGCGCATGGATAGGGCGCAGTATGATAACCACTGTGATGATCACAATGTAGCCATCTCAACCGATGTGATAAAGTAATCTCGTTCAAGGTGGGACCGTCGGCGCCTAGCGTCTTCCGCCCGACTGCATTGTTGATGACGCACCGTTGCCATGAGACACATTTGATTTTACACAGCCAACGTGTTCTTACTCACTTAGCAGGTGAGTACCATTTAAACGGAGGCACCAGGTTTCACGCTCTTGAAGCAGTGCGATAAAATCGTTCAGGTGTAGCACCTTTTCGGTGTCTAGCTACCACACCAACCGAAGGTAGCGCGAGGATTGGGATACTGCCAGGTTTCCCACGGGAGAAGCTGAAATGCAGAGGGTGGTTCGAACCAGGACCGTCGGCGCCTAGCGTCTTCCGCCCGACTGCATTGTTGATGACGCACCGTTGCCATGAGACACATTTGATTTTACACAGCCAACGTGTTCTTACTCACTTAGCAGGTGAGTACCATTTAAACGGAGGCACCAGGTTTCACGCTCTTGAAGCAGTGCGATAAAATCGTTCAGGTGTAGCACCTTTTCGGTGTCTAGCTACCACACCAACCGAAGGTAGCGCGAGGATTGGGATACTGCCAGGTTTCCCACGGGAGAAGCTGAAATGCAGAGGGTGGGTTCGAACCACGGACCCTCCGGTCAGTAAATTCGCGCTGTAACCACTGAGCCATCTCGCCATCTCGCAACACGGCACTTACAATAACACGTAAACTCGAAAGGCGAGTATCTCATCACCGCCGCAGATATTTCAGATTGGTAAACGCTGCTCTGACTTTGGCAACGTGGAGCCACATCTGTTTCCAGATATCTCCACCACCTGTTATGTGTAAGATGGCCGTCTTTGTTGCCTCCTTAGGCTTAAGCTCTTGCTCATCCTGCATTCTGAAGGGGTGAAGCTCATGCCATATGGTTTTCCTCCGCTAAAGAAGCGGTCGAATGCAGCCTTCATTTCCATGTAGGTTATGAGACATCATCAAAAAACCTGTTAGTTTTTCAGACGGGAGTGGGATTTTAACGAACACACTGCTGAGGCATAAGCGGCATTAGTGCACAAATTAACGCGTGGCCAGTGCCTACATCACCTATAAGTGATCACGATGTGGTAAATTTTTTATCAATATTTTTGCTACGGATCAGGGCGTAAAGTTGCAGAACAACGATTATTATGTTACACTCACTTCATCCTCCCCAACACACCCGAAATAACGGAAGCACTCAGATTTTCAACACATTGTGTCTGAACTCAGGTTTGATCCCTCGTTTGATTGCGGTGTTTGTGATGTAACCCACAGCTTTCCCAGTCCTAACAATGCATTAGGGATGTCAGTTTCGAGAAGGCTTTCTGTCAACCACAAATTACAAGCTCGCTAGCTTGATTTCAATGAATACTTCTCATAGGACAAGTAATATAACTACTTCATTCCTTTATCTTAATTGCCTCATTTTTGCCCCACTGGGTTTCTCACTGTTTTTCTACTCTTGTGTTAATCTCGTTATCGTGTGCACTGATCAAACATCTACTTCTGGACAAGCATGCAGCTTTTTCAGTTATCCTGTGTTCCGCGTTTATGTCACGTCAGTGAGCTGTATGTGTGTGCGCACGCAATTGGAAAATTTCGAAGCGGTGAGTTTCCCGCGGGCTAATGGAAAAGTATTCGCTCTTTTTTAGAATCTGTCCTTTTCAGCCCGCTCTGCTCCATTCTGTCTTCCGTTGTGTTCGCCCGCACCAACAACAAAATAATTTGTTTCCTTAGGCGTAATACACTACTCATTGCTGAAATCTCTCCGACACTCCACGACCAGTTTCGCCCTTCTTGGGACTCCTCAGCTAGGTGAGGTGTCAGAGTTTCCGTCAAACTTGTGTTCCACTTGAACACAAATCGCACAAAATTAGCGAAATGCACTCATTTGCATACCAATTCGGTTTCGACGGGAAACAGCTGGGTTCCAGGTGAAAACATAGCGTTCAGCTGTAGCACCCTTCCGGTGCTTAGCTGCCATGTCACCCGAAGGAAGCACGAGGGCTGGGATACTGCCAGGTTGCCCAAGCCTAGACAGGGAAGTCGAGTGGCGGAGGTCGGATTCGAACCACGAACCTTCCGGTCAGTAAATTCGCGCTCTAACCACTTGGGCCATCTCGCCCCCCAGGTGAGTCTCTCATCAAAATCAAATTGGTATGCAAATGACTGTACTTGTCAAAATCTGTCAAATTTGGGTTCAAGTAGAACATGATGAGAGAAAATCAGGAGGTTTGGTGTTCATCGTCTCGGAGTGCGGACTACCTATGGACTATATCCGTATTACTATACTTGGCCAACACCACGCTGAGCTTGATGTGTGTCGTCCTTCATCTGGAGCAGCTATTCGGGACACTATTGCAGCCCACTCATGCTTATACGTACAACCGCCGTAAAGTGAAGTACATTCTTGCCGTTTGAATGACCACCACGCCACTTTCAGTCTGGCCATTCGGGAGCATGAAGCTCACTGTCAAGTGTATTTGCCTCGTGTTTCGAGTAATAGGAAGGAGCTCATCAATTGGTCACGGAAACGGAGGCGGGGACAAAAGTCGAATCTGAGGTTTTTCCTATGATGTTGGGTAGTACCTTACAGAATCTTCCACCCTGTTTTGTATCTTTAAGTTTTGTTTAACCTCTTCTTCAATCCTTGTTCTTTCACCTCATCGACTGCATCTCACGCTTTTGCTTTCCGCAGACAAGCGCTCACGATGTTCCGTCAACTGGGCGATCGGCCTGCAGAAGGTCGTGTATATGGAAATTTGGGCAATACCCACTATTTACTCGGAAACTTTCATGAGGCAATCGAATGCCATAAAGAGGTCAGTCGGGTTCATGAGTGTAAATTAGATGATCGTTTGGAGGGAGATGGGTAACTGTCCTGCGGAAGACAGTATTACTACTTTCAGTAGTTTGTTTTTCATGTATTTTCCCCGTTGCCAAGGGTGTGGACTCTGATAATTTCGGCCCATGACGCTAAGGAACAGTATGAAACGTTCATCCAACCTATGAATAATGGATGAGTTATTTCTCACTTGTTCCAGAGGTCGTCGCAGCTTGTGCAAGCATGAGAAAAAAGGACTCAAATTGGATCTTCTTTTGGGAAATTGTGTGGCTACGGTAAACAGCTGATCCACTCCCTCGTTTTGCTAACTGTCTGTACTAAGAATCCGTGCGGATAATAAAACGATTTCACCGTAGTTTATTCGAGGAACACAAAGTTCATTCTTGTGTAAGGAGATGATTATTTAAAGTAGCATTAATGCAGTACGAAAGTCAAACTAGTTCTACCGCCTTCTGGATGCGAAAGCTTGTGGAACATAAAGTTCCGCGGTCGAATAGTCTCCAAGAGGAAACACCCGAGGTCATCATTGTCATAGACAGCAGCACATCAGTCATAGAAGTTGATGCTCAACTGTCATCCAATCATGGAGGGAGAAAGGAAGAAAGAACGATGAGGGGTACAGACTCATTGCAAATGCCCTCTGTCTCTAAAGAAGTCAATGAAGACAATTTAGGGGGCATGTGCAATCCGACGCCCGGCAAACGAACTGGAAGCACTCTGTGGTTTACTCGAAGGCTGATTCACTCTGTAGCGTGGGCGAGTTGACGAAATACGCTGTAAGGCAACGGATACACCGGGTTAACTCAGACACAGCAGCACGTGTAGTAGTTACAGCAAGCACGACGCACGGATAGGAAAGCATAACGACCGCGTTGCGAACACACGTATATTCGATACCGGAACCGGAACAACGGGTACAGGTCACGTGAAGTACAGAAAAACAGGTCAAGGTCACTCGGGGGAGGGGGGTGTCCAAGCAGACTACTCCTTCCTGTCCGGCGCTCGTGCTGACTCGTCCGGGATACCTGTAAGCGAAAGAGAGGGAGAGAGGGAGAGTTGCACACGTAAGGTCATATGTTAAACATGTGTAAGCGGGAACGGTTAAGTTTCAATTGCGTTACAACTCCTTAAGAAGAAACGTCATGTAAATGCCTTGTACCATTATGCCAGATTATCACTTTAATCAGTTTTTTCATAGGCACAGCTGATACAGTGGCTTATCCTAGCAGAAATCTCTTGTTAACTTAAACTCTCTGATAACTTAGTCCTGGGTAAGCACACAGTACTTTTCCCGGGAACGCGTCTCAGCCTCGTTAGCGGTTGAGGGTGGAAATCTGAAGGTTATTTTTTCGTGTCATATAATCTCGCCTTAGTTCAAGTTTATCTAGGTGCGGCATGTCTTCTGTCCGTCTCCTACACTGAGGTATTTTCGTCGGAGAGATACGGTAGATTCGATTGAGCATGTTTCCTTGGAGGCACACGTCACATTGTGTATGTTCTGGTGGCTACAAAGGCAACGCAATACTAATTCTTTACTGAACCGACTGTATGAGGGCAGAGGACGTAGCGGATTGCACTTTGTGTGAGTAGAGTGCAGTAGTGTAATCGAAGTCCTTCCTACGAAGAAATCCTTGAGAATAACCGTAATTTATATAATACCTTGTGTGACGGGAAAACGGTATTTTCGAGCGACGCGTAACGCCAGAACCTCTGGGGAGGCAAAACAAAGTCGGAGCTGGGTTTCTATACGGTACTATTAACGTAAAACATCAATTCACAAAATATACAAACATCGACTGTAGATACTCGTCCACAACAAATGGTCCAGTAAACAGGCTCCCACGTGAGACGCGTGCATAAGGTGGGCCACAAAATGATTGGATGACCCCAAGGTCAAATGAATGAAGTGGTAGGGACAAACAAACGCCAGTTCGCGCACACGCCCTGAACACAAAAGTGGAGAGGCGGGCTACAACTAGGGACAGAAGAAACTTGGGGGATTGCACTCTGTGGTTTACTCGAAGGCTGATTCACTCTGTAGCGTGGGCGAGTTGACGAAATACGCTGTAAGGCAACGGATACACCGGGTTAACTCAGACACAGCAGCACGTGTAGTAGTTACAGCAAGCACGACGCACGGATAGGAAAGCATAACGACCGCGTTGCGAACACACGTATATTCGATACCGGAACCGGAACAGCGGGCACAGGTCACGTGAAGTACAGAAAAACAGGTCAAGGTCACTCGGGGGAGGGGGGTGTCCAAGCAGACTACTCCTTCCTGTCCGGCGCTCGTGCTGACTCGTCCGGGATACCTGTAAGCGAAAGAGAGGGAGAGAGGGAGAGTTGCACACGTAAGGTCATATGTTAAACATGTGTAAGCGGGAACGGTTAAGTTTCAATTGCGTTACAACTCCTTAAGAAGAAACGTCATGTAAATGCCTTGTACCATTATGCCAGATTATCACTTTAATCAGTTTTTTCATAGGCACAGCTGATACAGTGGCTTATCCTAGCAGAAATCTCTTGTTAACTTAAACTCTCTGATAACTTAGTCCTGGGTAAGCACACAGTACTTTTCCCGGGAACGCGTCTCAGCCTCGTTAGCGGTTGAGGGTGGAAATCTGAAGGTTATTTTTTCGTGTCATATAATCTCGCCTTAGTTCAAGTTTATCTAGGTGCGGCATGTCTTCTGTCCGTCTCCTACACTGAGGTATTTTCGTCGGAGAGATACGGTAGATTCGATTGAGCATGTTTCCTTGGAGGCACACGTCACATTGTGTATGTTCTGGTGGCTACAAAGGCAACGCAATACTAATTCTTTACTGAACCGACTGTATGAGGGCAGAGGACGTAGCGGATTGCACTTTGTGTGAGTAGAGTGCAGTAGTGTAATCGAAGTCCTTCCTACGAAGAAATCCTTGAGAATAACCGTAATTTATATAATACCTTGTGTGACGGGAAAACGGTATCTTCGAGCGACGAGTAACGCCAGAACCTCTGGGGAGGCAAAACAAAGTCGGAGCTGGGTTTCTATACGGTACTATTAACGTAAAACATCAATTCACAAAATATACAAACATCGACTGTAGATACTCGTCCACAACAAATGGTCCAGTAAACAGGCTCCCACGTGAGACGCGTGCATAAGGTGGGCCACAAAATGACTGGATGACCCCAAGGTCAAATGAATGAAGTGGTAGGGACAAACAAACGCCAGTTCGCGCACACGCCCTGAACACAAAAGTGGAGAGGCGGGCTACAAATAGGGACAGAAGAAACTTGGGGGATTCCAAATGTCAAAGAATTGGTGATATTCCTTGGTTGAACTTCCTGGTGTTCCTCCGTCGAGGATGTTTTCTAGTCGAAGTGGATCCGATGCGACCAGAACCACACACTATTCACTCTAATAATCAAACTTGGTTTCCGGCCGGGTGTTTTAAACGACTTTCGTGGAGGTCGACTGAAAAGATGCTGAAGGCCACCGCTGTGTAAAAGCTGCACACTCTAAAAAAACCGTCAAACAGTACTTTCTATCGCGAAGACATAGTCCTGTATAAGACCACTCACTTCGAAAAGCTATCATATTGACATGGACTGGACAGAAGCAAAAATTTGACCAGCTACACTGTTGGGCGCTTCAACCGAAGATTTCCGTTTTCCTGTGGTATGCAACTTGATTTTCCCGCTCGCTTCTCAGGATCACGCACGTCGACGCAGTGTCAGTCAGCTCATTCCATTCCATGGGCCCCTGTAGGTGAAAATTAACAATTTGACCTGTCAGGAATAATGCTGGAGACGTATGGTCTCCTTGAACATTCAAAGGTTGAATGGAAGATAGTGGGAGACGCTGTGTAGTCAGCATTTAAGAGTGCCTGTCAAAGCCATCCGATTGGACCAAGTAAACACTGGATATCTTGATGATGAACAGCTCTCATTTTTGCCAGAATAAAACAT
>NW_008752104.1:216207-259384 GCF_000715545.1 Opisthorchis viverrini
GATTGGAGGTACCCCCCCCCCCACACACACACCCGGAATAAATGAATATTCATCTGAAGTTTTAAAATCCATACCTTTTCGCAAACGTTTGCCACATCTGCCTTCTCCTAGGATGGAGAGCTGCTTTAGAGTGATTAATTCTTCAAGGTGGACTTTACACCGTTCAACTCTCATAGTCTGCAGTAGACTCATAAACAAAAAATTAAGTAATGCACTACTCATGAGGTTGCTGAAAACTCTTCGACAGCCCACGACCGGTTTCGCCCTTCTTGGGGCTTATCAGGTAGGGCGAAACCGGTCGTGGGCTGTCGATGGATTTTCAGCAACCTTATGAGTAGTACATTACAAAGTCCGCTACTTGTTCTTCTCGTTCCGTTGTAGGCACGACAGAGTTCGGTACCACAAAGCTGCCCATCCCATTTTTTAATATTATTTTCTTATTCATGAATTTTTAGCGCCTGAACTTTGCGCGGGAGTTTGGTGACGTGGCCGCACAACGCCGTGCATACAGTAATTTGGGGAACGCATTCATCTTCCTTGCGGACTTCAATTCAGCTGCAGAAAACTACCGGTGAGCACCTGTACTAATTCACCAACTTTTACTGAAAACATCTCATCAGTTGGTGCGATCAGGTAATGAGAATGGAGTGATCAGTGGAAGCCACTCCTTTTGAGGTTACGGAACGATATTTCTTTGTGATCCCCTCGAGTCAAGACCATCGCTTCAGCGGCCATAGGGCGTCTTTAACAAGTAATCATACAAAGAACGGGTGGTTTGTTGAATTTCTCAATTGAATCCTTGTTGAATCACATGCTTGTGGCACTTAAGCCTGTCATGAACTAAATCCGCAAACCCAACAATTTAGTAATATATCAGGGTTTGCTCAGACCTAACAATGAGTGTTTTTCATTATCATTATTCCATTATCTCGGCCCCTTTACCAAATACCCAGGCGCCAAGGAGCAACTTAACTCGCCAACTGCCTCATGCGACCTAATAGAGTGCCATGGGGCGAATTCGAAACTACTCGAATGGCTGTGTATCCCGGCCTATCACCAGACTGGTGGTGTTTTGCATCATTAAGCGACCCAGTTCTCAGGAGCTCTGGAGCTCTAAGAGGAGTTCGTGACTTTTCCAGTTATGACATAACAGGTTGGTCGAGAGACGTGCTCACATCGTAAAAGGACTCGATCAATCGTGTTTTATTTCCAATGAGATCAAAAATCTTGCAAAGGGGAATGCGCACGTAGTCAGTAACCTGAGCTGATCTATGATACGGGATCATGATTGGCTGTAGGGTCCAGACTTTCAACCAATCAGGGCTCGCATTGATGCTTGACCGGCAAGCGGGCCGATCTTTTGGCCAATCGCGTGCAGGATGGGCTTCGTGGTCGTAACAGCGCCTAACTGTGAGCGGTAGAGCGGTATCGGTGCGGAATTCCGCCTAACATCATGTCCCCATTTTAGGACGGACCCAAAGAGGCTGATTTCAGCGGTATCTTAGTGCCTAAGGGACATACTGTACCGGTTTCGTAGCAGTTGTTTTACGCCGGTCCCGCCTCTTCTCTCGTGGCAATTTCTTTTGTCCTGTCCAAAAGACAGTAAATCGAGCGGAGGTTCGAGAAGTGGGTGTGTTGTCCCACGCAGGTTCGCTTCCTGTTGGTACTAGGTCTTGTGGTACCGTTTGCGCGTGCGCTAACGAGTGTATCTAAAATGGCCAGTTTGTCACCCTACTCAATTATGTATTTCTAAAGTGACCATTGGATGAATTTATGCACCACTCGCTAGTGAGGTGTCATCTAGATGTCGTTGATAAGGTTTTATGGAAGACATTGTCAGTTTGAGAACAATACTTTCCAGTTTGGCCACAACAAATCAACCAGTCGAGATCGACTGCAGCGTCGGCACTATGGTGACTCTAGTTTTTGTTTGAAGCTAAATATCGCGTTAACTGTGAACGCGATAACACAAAGGGTACTCTGAGGGTATGGGCCTGAAGTCCAGTATATTTGTTATGTTTGTGTGACATCACATACAACGTCTCTGGCTAGTTCCAAAGACAGCAGCAAATAAGGGCGGCACGTTGAGTGAAAATTCAGTGTTAGCTCGGTGGTTGTGAGTCATTTCGACCTAAATCTGCCGTGGTGTTGATGCCTGTAATCCTACGGGCTATACTTGCTGGAACTCAGTTCCTTAAGGCCAACAGTGGGGCAGCCCGACGAGGAACAGCGAGTCCCCGTACTGCGAGTAATCGTATTACGAGGCAGTCTGGAGGTTAAAGTCGTGCTGTCCTCTGCGACAGGAGTGTGAAGGCAGTAAGGTTTCACCCAGGCGACCAGCATATCCATATTTATGGAAGCAGCAATGCTGCCTCGAAGAAAGAAGGACGGGTTAGAAAAGGTCGGCCCCAGAAAGCGCACACTCTGGTCGCCCAACGGTTGGCCGTGACCGCCGGCGCATTATTCAGTACGGCCGAAATACTTTTAAAACCACAGAGCTCGGTGCTGCTCAAATGACAGTTGATGTCACAGCCGCATCAGGAGTAAGACAGTGATGTCCTACCCCCTGCACCCTCGGGCCAGACCCCCCCCCCCCACAGCCAAATACGTCAGACATTTGGGTCATTGGCTTCAAGGAGGGTCCACCAACGCTCGCTATCTCGCGGTCCAGACTATTGAGTCAGAGGCTAGGGGCAGAGTCCCGGACAAAACCCTACATCCCCCCAATGTCCTGTGAGTCAGACTTTTGAGTCAAAGGCTCAAGGTGGGATACCTCAACCAAACCCCTTCCTCAGCCCGGGTAGCCGTGAAGTATCATTTGCACTTGCAGCTCTTCGCTCACCAGCCTTCCATCTCACACCTCCCAACCGGTCATACAATACAGTGCAATCTACCAATCTGCCAATCTCCCAGCCACTGTTCTGTGTCTCAACCATCGTCTAGAAAAACAAACTAAAATAGTTACCTGCTAACCTCAAAAGATCTGATCCACGTTGCAGCCTTTACTGTCTATACTCTATGTCAAATTGGACAACGGGCATCTCTTTCTGAAACCTTACTTTTNACTAACCTGAAGGTCCGCGGTTCGAATCCGACCTCCGCCACTCGACTTCCCCTGTCTAGGCTTGGGCAACCTGGCAGTATCCCAGCCCTCGTGCTCCCTTCGGGTGGCATGGCAGCTAGGCACCGAAAGGGTGCTACAGCTGAACGCTTTTATGCGGTTGTCTGGCTCAATCAATTTCAATGCAGATGGATGCGGTAAACGGTGTCTATCGTATCAACGTACACTCCGACAGAATGCAGTTCTGAAACTGAGAAGTACAAATTTACTCGAGATCTGTCGTGACCGTTGCGTCAGCAAAAAGGACGGATACATTAATTATGGTAGGTGATATGATTGCCCAAGTTGGACAACTAAACCCGGAAGAAGCACAAGTAGGTAGTAGATTTGGAGTGGATGCTGAGCATACGGATAATGGGGAGCGATTGTTTCAGTTGTGTGCTGATCATCATCTCTCCCTGGCGAGTACGATTACCGATGAAGAGTGCCAAAATTGTCGTTCCTTTTAGTGTACCCAACTTGACCCTGATCGTGTCATTGTACGAGTCCTGTTATGACTTCGCTTTCCGTCAGCCCGAAACAGTGCATTTCCCTTCATCAATTTCGACAACTTCCAGTAGCTCAAGCGTATCGAGCTGAGCTGGCTAGAAAGCCATTGGGGGCGCAGTGCCATGCGGATAACGAAAATTGTTTGGAGGTGGAATTGAAGCGAGTCCAAGGAACTATGCTCTCAGCTTTCAGAACCGTTTATCGAAGCGACCAAACTCGACTAAATGAACACTGAATTTCGTCGATATCTCATTGCTACGAGAGAGGTCATTCCTGTAATTAGTGTCTGTAATGGCACACGCATACCTCCCAAACACCGGATAACCAAGATCTTGAAGAATGTCAGAGAGCTCTGGTGGATTGCGAAGGTCCTGGAGATGTAGAAGGCTTTCGTTTTAGGTAAAAGCCGCACCCTATTTCAGCTGCTTCGATCAACCGATCGAAAGAAAGCAGGTGTCGATGAAAAAGTGTGCGAGGAAGGCGGAACGGAGATTCACTCCTTTAATCGTCGTCTTGAGCAATAGGCTGAGCACTTTAGAGAACAGTTTAACTGGTCTTCTACACAACCGCTGGAAGAACTCAGCAGGCCTGAATAGAACATCGTCACCAATTTGGTATCAGCAATTGACATCCAGCAGGAGTAAGCATTCCTGAAAGGCGATAAGGTAGCTAGTCAGGACGTTATGCACCCGGTACTCTTCAAAGAAGGTGTCAGGTCATAGTGAACAGTCTGAGAACGATACTACAGAAGATCCGGAACTAAAACAGATTCCCAATCGTCATCCCAATCTTCGAAAAGGGCACAAGAGCATAGCTGTATTTTACGGACATTGAAAAATGCGGACGATATTGCTCTCTTTGGTTCAGATCCTTCCCAAATGCGAACGATTTTAAATAACCTAAATAACTCTGCCTCACTGTTCAGTATAGGTTCACACCCGCAAAGTGTAAAATGCTGTTAGAAGAATCTAACCGAAATCTGGCGCTTGCAGATGAGTTAATCAACGTGGTGAATAAATTTGTTTACCTGGGCGGTTGTATGGACTTGCTGAAGATGAGATATTCAGGTCTGGTGGGGATAATGGATTGTTAATGCTGAGATACGCCAGATGGTCTAAGGAAGAAGCAGCCTTTTCATGATAGATGAATTACTCACGCTTCATAGGTTATGCTGTTTAGGACATGTATTCTGCATGCCAGAAAACCGTTCGCCTCGCAAGAGCCCCATCCATGTGCTGAGTAGAAGTGACCGATAGGTGGACAATGTATAACCTGGCAACGAAGTATGGAAACGTTAACTAGCAAACTTAGTCGAGTCGACAGCTGCTGCCTCCCTGGATGGGGACTCCGGGACTTAAGTCACCAATGGTTAATGACACTGGCAGAAATGGTCCAATCGCACGGTCAGTGGCACCCGTTCGTCAAAGCTACCGATTTCAATGCTTAGCCACCCAATTCCAAAACCTCTATGGCCTCCAAGGCCTGGTCGTATCTCTCTCACTCTCCAACTTTTCAGCGATCGAAACTGTGGCAGCTGGAACCAATGTGCCTTTGGTACATGGTTTATAACTGGTAAATTGATTGATTTTGGATGAGCCACTCAGCAGTAATTGACCAAATCACTAGAAGGCTTAACAATTCGGTATAATCTGTGATTAGTCTTGCGCTCTGATAAATCGTACATGCCTCTGATGGGACGTATTGAGACGGTTGTCTTGTAACACTTTGATAAGCCACGCAGATGTGAATTTCGCCTGTCAATTGGTCTGATGTGCCGGATTTGTTCATATAACGGTTTAATTGTTTTACTACGCTCTCTGTTGGAAATTTCCCATCGCACAACTATCCCAACCGCTATCCATTCTGCATGTAACCATGCATCTCTGGGTTGCCTGCAGCTTGTCTGTTGATTTACTTTTATACATATTTACGGGCAACTGATATATATATATATATATATATATATANAAATATTCAGGTCATCCAGACGTTTAATTTATGGAATACAGTAGCTATGGAGAAAATGGGGTATTTTTGTTTCGCGCACAATTCGGATCCCGCGATTCTTCCATATACTCTTAGCTACTTAACTCCTCTAACAGTAGCATATTTGCATATTTTTTATGTATGACGGACGCATTTCAGGATACTCCATAGTTGGAATGGGGCGTTACCAAGCGGGTTATCGAATAATTCGAATCTTTTGCATTATCGCATCGCAACCGCGATGGTGTTTACTGTGATACGTATCGATCAGTGTTTTTTCCACGAAACTCGACTCTACGAATGCTGCTTTCGACTGTATCAATCACAAACCCTATTTTGTGTCCAATTTAGCCATGCCCTGTTCCTTGCGCAACAGCTCAAAGATATTGCTCTAGAAGCACAGGCTTGCTACAGTCTTGGCAACACACACGGGATACTTCAGGATCACAGCACTGCTGTTGTTTATCTTCTACGTCATCTCGTCATTGCTCGTCGGCTTGGTGACCGTGTCGGTGAGGGTCGTGCTCATTGGTCCCTGACCAATGAGTACACCAGTTTACGGCGTTTTGATTTAGCGGTGCGGTGTGCTAGGCGCCATCGACAAATTGCACGTGAGGTAAGTTACTCGGGTGGTCTCTTTTCTAACGTTTGAAATGACCCCACTGTACTCCAGAACCGAAGGAATACACCGTAGGATAATTAGGTGCTGTGTTTTACGAAATGGAATGAATAAGATTTTATATACTACGAGTATTCTTTGTCGTTCTTCCATCTTGCTGAAGTCCAGCGATTCTTTCTTAGAGAGTAATCCACACACGAGTGGACAATACTCTGTTGTTCCAGTATTTCCACATTCCAGGTCATCAGGTTCAACTTCTCAGCGTGGAACAACGGTTATGCTCGTTTCCACGTCTTCTCTCCATTGATGAGCCACTGTAAAATTAAACAGATGAGACTCACCTCTTCGTATGTATTTATGGAAATTTTACAACCATATTCTTTGGAAAGGAAATCGTGTTCCCTCACAGACAAGTGCCGGACTTATTTTCATGTGGAAAATCCCGAGCAGATACATTAGGGCTTTTGTCTGAGATACAATTTACCTGAGCTAAGGTGCTTTGGGGATGTGTTCACAGCGCAAGGGTCATTGGTGTTCCTTTTAACTCGACTTCTGAGCTGATGAACACAATGCATCAATTTAGGCTGCTTGCAACTGTTTAGCCAGTTTTGAAGAGCGATCGCGTTTGCTTTGTCAATTCAGATACGTTAGCGTGCCTGCCATTGTGTGAAGTAGACGTTACTTAGCTTCGAAACTAGAGGTGTTTCCTCGGAACCCCTCGTGGAGTGGCGCCTCACGCTTTAAGGTGTGTTGCTTTCCTTCTGGGCAACGTCAATTTAGAGTTTCGTCGAGTGCTCTGCCAGGCTCAACCTAACGTTTGATTCGTTGGGATTCGTTTACGATTCGGATTTACTTCATAGGTAGTCAGCGGACTATGAAGTCCCAGTCGAGGTTTCGTCGTGTTCATGATCTGCGTCAATCTACGATGGAAAGTCGAACAGTGTTCTACAGCTGTTCCTTTTTGGGAGTCAAATATATTACGAGGCCCTCAGATTAGTAGTTTGGCCGCGTACAGTTCGAGCAGATCATCAACTTCCCCTAATCACGTGGTTCACTCCTTGGGAGTTGTTGTTGACCGGCTTCTCGTATATGATGCTGATTGGATTCTACCTTTCTCAACCGGTTTCTTGTTTGCCATTACTTAAGTTCAGTTCCTCTCTAACTAGTTCCCTAAGTTTGTCACGCGACAAGTGGCATAAACCGCAGGGTTCAACAGTCATAAAGACAACCCACTTCGTGACCTTCATCCGAACAGGTTTAGTTTGTTCGCATTGATACCAACGCTGTCTGAGATGCGTGACTGTCGGGTTAATTTTTATGCGTTCACACTTCGAATCCGTAACCAAGTAAGTGACAATTCGAATCTTCCAGACACCACCGATTTAGATAGATCGAAGTTATTCCTGGCTTGGAGCTGTCAAGATTGGTTTGAAACCAGATTAATACAAACAATCTGTTTTTTCCTTATCTTTGTCTGAGCTCAGGACAGACAGATGGCTGCTACGCTAACGATAGTGTCTGGCGTTCGGTCTGCTTTTCAAGCATCATTGTCGGCTTATCTGCCCTCGAGACTGCATAATCTCTGTGCGTTTGATATGATTATCTTTCCGTGTTTGATGTATACGGTCTCTGACATGTGGCGCGATTGCTCTCCTGATTAGCAGTGGTTTGGCAAGAAAATGCACTCTGTTCGAATGCCGGACTTTCCGTCGATGCTTGCAACCGTGTGCGCACATGTCTGCTCTGCGCCTGTCAGGCTGTCGCTCACACAGCCCGGTTTGAGCATATGGGTGGCGGATCAGTGTGAGTGAATGTCAGGTGGAGTGTATTTGCCTGTGTTGGGCTGTTGTTTGTTGGCTGTCCTCGTGATCGATGGGCGAGACACATAAATGCACTTAAGCACAAGTTGTTGCATTTCGGCCTGCTGAGTAAAATGGAGGGAGCTGTGTCCATAATCAGCGTCCATCCTCTGTCATTGTTTACTACTTGCCTGTTTGTTGGCCTTACGAAAACAAACCTCTTCACTACGACAGTTTATTTGTCATTCCGTTTGTAACTTGCTTTTGTGTCGCCTTTACAGCTTCACGACGATGCGGGATTTATAACAGCACAGTTGATGATTCGTGAGATAAAGTGTTTATTGAACTCAAACGATGCAGCCACTCCCGGTGGTGGAACTAACACCCAACTCCCGCCACCATCGTGTGTACCCGTAGAGGGTGGGAAAGAACCACACAACGCGGTTTTACGGTGCCCATCGAATCCCATCTGGGACCCTCCATCCAGCGGACTAACATGGTCCCCGCGATCGGCTCCCATACTAAGCGGATTTGAAGGCATTCCAACAACTGCTGCGGGGTCTTCATCACTTATTCATTCTTCGAGGGGGTCAGGAGAGGAGACTGAGGAGGATCAGGACGATTTCGATCCGGACTTAGATGCGGACTTGGAAAGAGAACTGGCGGCATCGGCAGACGAAGTGCTCGATACTGTGGAATTAGTCACAACATCCGATGGGAAAACAACAACTGTTCTTATAGGTTGTTTTGGTGAGTTGGTGTTGTCCAGCGTGATTCGTAATCACACAGCTTCGAGGTCATCAGGCTGAATTTACGATTTGGTTTGTGTGTCCGTTAATTGATCGTTGTTCTTTACTACATCATAAATACAAACACACCACTGATGGGCTGTCTTCAAGTGCATCCAGTCGGATGAAAGATTTCGTGAGGTTTGTGTTTCCTTAGGATCCTGTAGCTGAGGGTGATAAAAATAACGGTTATTGCTCCGTGGCGATTAGGCCAATGTCGCTAGAGGACGCTTGATTCATCGACAGCGCCTTTCTCATACACTTCATCATCTCTGTGGCAGTTTGAAATTCTGAACTTCCGTCCCCCAGCGATAGACGAATGAATAGACGGGAAATCATGTGGTTGCATAATTGTTTCGAACGTGTTTTCCACTTTTACCCGAATCGCTCTCTGATGCGGTGTAAAAATAAATCATAGGACAATCGGACACTTCATAGCCTCCATGTATAGGTTAACGCTTATCGATGTAGCTGTACAGCTGTAGTGAAGCTACCTGCGCAGTGGAAAAATCGACCAAGTCCAGTTTCTTGGGCTGCTGGAGCAACTCCTGAACTGCTTCCCCTACTCCTTCTCCATGGGAACTTCTTCGTCCAACAACTCTTACACAAAGTAACTGCAATCAGGTTACTTGCTTTATTGCATGGCCACTTTCTGGCGGACACGCACGGGTCACCGCTGTCCGTGTGGCAGCAAGGTCCGGATGCAGTCTTATCCCGTTTCTTAAGTTGAATTGTAACCAACTGTGGATTTCACGTGGACCTCGTAGGTTCGAAGAAATTTTAATATGGCAAAGTTCTAGCCTAGCCTGATTTTGTCACCATTTCGATACGTCACACCGAGCAAGACCCTCTTCAACGATGTCAGTCCTCTCAGTCAGTACTTTGTCAGACAACAGTCGATTTGATTTACATTGTGAATAGCATCGTCAGGGGCTGTCAACGTGAATCATTTGATTGTGTCTACTTTATATCATGGGACACAAAACCCGAAGCGCGATTGTGTAGGGTTTGACGACAAATTCTCCATTGAGGGAGCAGTCCGATTCCACTGTCGGTCTTCAAAGTCGCTGCTTCGCACCCTCCACAGCCGTTGACCCAAATTACGAAGTCGATAGGTACGTTTATCCGCTAATTTCAAAACTACCGACCCTGCTTCGTCGCGTCCTCAATTGCGCTCATGTATCCAAGCTAATGCCTTCAATGCATAACTCCTTTTCCAACCCCCCACTTGACAGCCCACTGACAGTGCTGGATTTATGCATCAATTTATCAGCTCCCGCCTGTAATGCGTAGCTACCCCCCCCCACCCCGAATCATCGGTAAACGAAACTGTGGCAGCTACAACCACTATACGACAAGTATTACAAGTTATGAGAATGATGATGATGATGATGATGATTTGCGTTTTTTAAACGTGAGTTAATGACTTGCTAGGTTGCCACGGGCCGCATGGATACTAACACACCATTTAGTTAGAGCACTGGTCGATAGGCTTGAAGCTGGGAGTAAGCGGAAGTAGCATCTCCGACACGTTATTTAGCAGTTGCTATTCGGGTGTCACAAACGATATTCGTTCGTAACAATTCGACCGGTTAACGTTTGAAACAATGTCTCAGGTTCGGATTTCTTCAGAGCACTCATCCCCGGTTGAAATAAAGTTGCTGATATCTTCTATCACGAGCCGGTGAGTATACCGGTGCCTCACGTAGGTTTTTACGGGTATAGAAGTTGACTTCGTTAAGTGGAAGCATACATTTCATCGTGACAAATCTCGATAGTTTCGGATGCTTTTTCTCTTTGGATAGAGTTCATACCAGTTTAGTGATGACTTGAAGACGGAATGAGAGCCTCATTAAAAAAAAAACAACAACAGCAATATAATGGCACTATATTTATATCAGGGTGTGAGGACACAAGATTATGATCCCAAGGCTGTTGGGGTTGATTGAGTTTATTCGTCATGTGTTTTTTTATTCTTACAAATTTTCCAGTGTTCTCGCCGCTATGATGAGGGTATCACCTTAGATTTGTAATGAAATTCGGTTCCTAAATACCATTTGTTTAGTTGTTCTCCGCATATGTATATCTGTTTATTTTGCAGATATTCCTGAAGATGCTGTTGAGAAGAAGGGGACTATGGTAAGTGGTTTGGGTCGGTGATTTTTTTGCCTTTTATTGAACGATGCATCGATCTATGGGCAACTAGGATGGCCTCGTAGGAGTGAGATAGTGCAGTCCATCAATCGTCACACAACGATTTACGAAGGAAGACTAACGAATCGGTCAAGTGGATGATTGAGAGATCTAGCAGCGTGCACCCATCATACATCAATTTTCCTCCGTAGTTCTGAGATTCAGCTTTGGCCTCCTCACTGAAATTGAACCCTATAGAGCTTTTGTTGAAATGCACTACTGATAATTCAGTCAGTAAATTTACTCCACGATTGATGCCTCACAGGCATTTGAAATACCTGGTGTATGAATCACCAATTCGATTAGACTCTAGTGCTCTGCAGGAAGACGTGGCCCACGTTGTGTGGTTTCATACATTTCACACATATACATAGAAACCATTGGCTTAAGAGGCCTGATATTTGCTTTCATACTTTTCAAAGTCAACGAACCTGGTTCGTCAAGTGGAAAAGAATCATTATTTTGAAAGCTTGGCTCAGTAAGAGAGCGAATTTACTGACTACAAAGCCCGTGGTGCGAACCCGACCTCTGCATCACGACTTCCCCTATTAAGGCTTGGGAAACCTAGCAGTATCCCAGTGCTCCCTTCGGGTGCCATGGCAGTTAGGCACTGAAAGGTTGCTAAGGCTAAACGGTAGCTCAAGTTTCCTGTGAAGTCAAGATGAAATTTCAAGATTAACTACGAGGGTTTCGAACGAAAACCAACAGGGTAACCGAATATAGCATCAGGAAAGGTTACTTTGAAAAAGGGTGTCTCAGAAGTACCTAGCCAACTATCCAGTCAGTGGAGTTAACCAAGTTAGTTTTCGATGAGGCGATTTACTCTCAGAGTTCGTTTACAATATCACCATTGATGTGAAAACATCTTCGATCAAGAACTCTGCGACGAAGGGCTTTCAGCAACCTTGTGAGTAGTTTCCTTTATGAAAACTGTGTAATGTCTTTCCGCAGGACAGTTCGTACCTGCGGTGGCGGTGCAAAATTTTAACCATGTGAATGTGGGATGTAGTCGATTTGGACAAGCAGTCTATCAAATGCTTCACTCGACTCGTCATGTAGCGTGATCGGTTTCACTCAGCAACCCAACGTGCCAACAATCGGTTCTTCATTTGCCGTGTGTCAAAGGAGGCCCACTTCCCCAGATCCTTCTGAGTTGAATGTGTCTGATGTATAAAATATCTCACAGTGTGTCCTTGTGTCCAGTACTCCAAGGTTTGTCAACTCCTGAGATGTTTTTATATATTTAACGCTTTTACTATATATATACCAGGATTCATGTTATTACCACAACAGAACTCTTCCGGATGTGAATATTTGTTGAATCTCATACCAGTCATGAGGTTTCATAGGAGCGAGATGGCTCAGTAGTTAGAGCGTGAATTTACTGACCGGAAGATCCATGGTTCGAACCCGACCTTTGAATCTCGTTTTCTGTCTGAGCAGTATCCCAGCCGTTGTGATTCCTTCGGGTGGCATGGCAGTTAGGCACCGAAAGGTTTTTTTGTCCCCTTTCGTCTGTTCTTCGTCAACTACTCGAAAAATGCTGCTTTTTAGGTAACAAGTTTCCATCAAGGCGGAGCAAGCTCTAAGCTTTAGATATTCTAGTTGTAGAACTTGGAAAATATTATGATGTTGACGGCCTTTCCAAAACCTCGGACGAGTGTCACCAATACCTTCAATTAAAATCCCTGTCGATCACTACAAATTTGGCGTGACTCCCTATAACTAGGTCAGTTTTTCTCTTTCTGTTTTTCTTTCTGAGTAATGCTCATTTCATTCCATTTTGTAAGACTCACCTAATCAGTCGAATAATAAGTTTATGGGGCTAGTTGTCCGGTGGAATCGAGCTAAGTTGATTTCTGGCCAGGCATTTTCCCCTAAAGGGATCCAACAGTAACTTATCGTGACCGGAATGACTTCTCTACGGAGAGATCCCCTGTACTTCCAGTATGTCTTGGTTCAACCTAGGACGGTGGAAAAGCCAGGAATAGGTTTAACCTCCTCCGGACCTCGCGAACAAGTGCTTGTGACCGGATCCTGGAGCTGTCTTGAACTTCACCGTGGTGGGCTGACTGGTTTTGACGCGTGCTCACTGTTTAGTGTTTGTGCACTACCGTATTGATTATGGAAACTTAGTTCCTATATTATTTTTGTTGAATTCCTGTCGTCCACAGACAAACTTCTACTCAAACGCTCCCACATTCCAACGGCATTCCACACAACGCCGCGAATCGAGTAACCATTCGGAGGATTTGGAGGATCAACTAGAAAACATAGAAGCAATCGGTAGAGCAAATTCAGACCGTGGTAATGCCGAAACGACCAGCACAGCTGCAGAGGAGGAAGAGCAGGCTGATGATTCGCAGGAGTTTTTCTCGCTTTTACTCGCTTCACAGTCTCGTCGTATGGACGAACAGCGATGTTTTCTTCGTGCAACATCAGTAACTCAGTCTGCGATCACATCAAATGGGCATGCAGAGTCAGGCGATGGTGTTGTTCTTCCATCGGCCACTCCAGCTCACATTGACCAAGCATCGAATGAGGCGCTTTTTGATCTAATCGAAGGGATGCAAGTAAGTCAACGTTTGGTCTTTAGACTGCATAGGACTTGCGGTGTTTGACAAAGCACAACTTTGCCGCACCACAAACAGTTTGATGCACCGGTTAACAATTGATCAATGGTCGTCTCTCTTTGGGGAGGGGTCCACACTCGAGGAACTTGGAGCTGATCTCTTTTAGGGGCTGTTCCTACTACTACTGTCCGACTAATTCCCTATATACATGATCAATATTAATGCCATTCTTGCTGCCATCATCATCATCATCATCATCATCATCATCATCATCATCATCATCATCATCGTCAAAGACAGCAACANAGAGAAAAAGAGTGGGTGAGGCAGGGGACCAAGCGCTGGCTTATGTCAAGCATTCTGAGGTGCCACACCTCCAACCGCTCAATCAGACAATCTGGAAAGAAACTGACAGCACGAACGCCACTGACATCGATTAGCCGACATTTTTTGCAACGTCTCCAGCCAAGCACAGGCGAAGTCACGGGGACCCCATCCTAGAAGACGTACAACACCAAAACTCTTCGTGATCTCTTTCACGCCTTTCTTCCAAGTCATGCACTGTCCACCTCGCGGTTCGCGCCATTCTGAAGGAGACACGGGCAACAACACTCGTCTTGGTAGACGATGTCTGAATGAGTGTTGCCGGCCAGCACTAGTCCCTTCTTCCATCCACTTTTATTCTCTTCCTCACACAAGAAGGCGTTCCAGTAAATTATGATTGAATGACGGCGGAACGTCGGTAATGAAGAGTGATATGCTATCGATGATGATGGCGAGTTATCACAACTATTGGTACCACTTTTGCAAATGGTTTAACGGCTATTATTAGGTGATTGTGTAATATTACCGTAACACTACTCAGTGAGATGTATTTCTCCAGACTTCTCCCTGGTAGGGGATAGTCGAGTGGCTTTTTTTCTCAAGAATTTGTCGATAAATTGTGGCTTTCTTTTGGTGAAGCATCGGTGTTGAACACTGATGTCATGCTGTCGATGATGATGATTCTTTTGGTGAATCAAAGTGAAGACGGTGTGTGGAGACTGGCTTGATTTCGGAGTTTCTTTCCAACACTGGCACTTATGTGACAAGAGTGACCAACAAGGTACGAGTTAGTAAGCAAAATTTAGACTGATAACAGGTAGCGTGTTTACTGGTCACTTGGGTCTCGTGGACTTGATTTAATGCAAAAAATATTGAAATCGTTCTTACAGCAAGAACCTGATCTACGTGTCTGGTTAGCAAAGTTTTTCAAATACTGTGCTCAGCTGAGAGGCAAAGAAGTGTTCATCACCAAGTGTTTGGCACCTGTGGGTAACTCGTTTACAGATCTGTTCATACTACGTAATGATTCAAATGAACCTTACCTATCTACTTACCTCTTTCCAGGGTGACCGGATGGATGATCAGCGCGCCAGTTTGCCGGCCTTTCCGGGTCTCCGCGCCGGGCCTGGTCTTCAATTGCTTGAGAGTAGTTCGTTGAGCAACATCCATGGTGTCATGTTCACCTCCACTGGAAGCGGGGCCAGTGATGGTCTACCCGAACCTCAAAGCCGCCCGTTCTCTGTCACTCGGTTTCAAAGAGCCACTTCATCAGCTGCAGCGGCAAGTGGCACTCCACTTGAACCGGATGCTGAGTTTTTGGACATGATTCTTCGTCTACAGGTTAGCCTTAATTTTGCCTCATGTGACGAGCTTTGTACACAAGTCTTTCTGTTTAGCAGTACCTTTCAGGTATGTTTTCCATTTGACCAGAGGACTATCATAACACGGCATGTAGTGCGTCCGAAGGTGACTGAAAGCATTTAGGACAGTTTCAGAATTCTTCGTACTTTTTGCGGGTTTGTCCCGTATTGTTGAGTCGAAACATACTTTTAATGTGGCTGACACACAACGCGAAAGGGTGGAGACCGTCAAAAAATTTTGAATTTCAGAAATCTCGGTCTGCTTTCTGCGTTAAATTAACCATGTTCTTAGGCTGTTTCGCATTTTTCTAGCTACTTGTATTCGCTTGTGAATACCCTACTCAACACAAATGGATCATGCAACAAAAATGCATGATTGCCTCTTCAAAAACAGCGATGAATGAATTTTCGGGTGTGCGAAAATCGATATCGATCTACTGTGTTACTTCACTGAAAGTTGGACTCCATTTTTTTTTTAATTTATACTACTTTTCTCTCAATCGGTCTATTTCTCTCTCTCTCTCTCTCTCTCTCTCAGACTTCGACACGTATTGACGACCAGAGAAGCAGCTTACCAGATCCCTTGCTCAGGGTGCGAGATGAGACAACCACACGCGACCCCAACTCTACGTCCCAGCCACTCGGAAGCCACCTAGATTCCAGCGGAGATGCTTGTAACCACAATCAGGCAATACACGCGGGTCGCCACTCAGCCCCAACAGTTCCTGACGAAGATTTCTTTGCTCTTATTCAACGAGTTCAGGCGACTCGCTTGGACGAGCAGCGTTGTAATCCACCCGTGAACATCAACCGATCAGATAGTTCTCCTCATGTGGAACCTCCCAATACCGCCCCCACCACCCTACCTGCTAACAGCAATAACAGTGGCAACTCTAGTCAGAAATCGACAAAGAATCCTTCACGTCGCCCAGGTGGTAGTTGGCGCCGTTTATCTTCAAATCAGGGAAAGTGATTGGTGTTCTATTTTTCTCTCCCGTCGTCGCAAGATCAACACCATGAGTATTTTCATCAACGTTTGTCTCACCACCACCACCACCACCATCAACACGGCGTCGGTGTATGTCGATCCGAGCATTTAACTCGTAATTCGTCGCATACCTACATGTGGCTTTTATGCTTCTGTCTATTTCAGAAGAGTTTTCTATGTGTACTTGATTCTACCGCCTTGTCACCAAAGAAGAAAAATATTGCGATCCAAAATCTATCGCTTTTTTCTTTGGAAGTGCAGTAAACGCCACGTACGGACATTGGAGATCGCTTCGAATGATTCCGTTTTAAGCGCCTCACTATCTTTTATCTATGATACGAATTGTTGAGATGAAGGCTTTATCCAAGAGGGTCGTTCACCGTCGAAAAAATGGGAGGTGGGGGTGTCTGGCTCTGTGTTTGAAGCAAGTAATTTTCATCGTCTCATTTCACTGATAGTACTGAAGATTTCTGTATCCCCACTATAGTCCTATCTTAAGATCTATGCACCAAAGTGCTCTTGGGCGGCAACAATGTTCTCTCATTGAAGCTTGAAACTAAAATGGAATCTTGAACTATACTGGTGAATTATGGACAGGATATTATTCTCATATTGTATGGATGAATGTACACTCAAGTCTGTTATATATGCCACTCCATGATCTAAACAACTACTGGGGGGTAGCGAGATGGTTCAGTGGTTAGGGCGCGATTTTACTGACCAGAAGATCCGTGATTCGAACCCGACCTCCGCCTTTCGATTTCCCCTGTTTAGGCTCGGGCAGTCTGGCTGTATCTCAGCCCTCGTGCTTCCTTCAGGTGGCATGGCAGCTAGACGCCGAAAGGGTATTACAGCTGAACGGTTATCATTATTTAAACCACCTCCAAGGGACTACGGCGTAGTGATTTGTATCTTCTCACCGGTGTTGTAAGTGGCATGAATGCAACTGAAATTTCACAGCACAGAATTTATCACCTAACACGGTTGAACCAGTTCGCCTCCTGATGAAAGCCTCATTTTATATTAGGAGAAGCCATTGACCCCAGACTGCCAAAAACAAGTGGCCCAACCCAGTTGACGTATTTGTGAGCCGTTTGGTCAACGAACGTGACGATTCTTGATGGTCGCTTTACCCGTACAGAAACATCACGATTTTTCACCATGTCGGACCAAGCTTTTGTAGAAATGAACCACAAGTCTTCTCGTTTGCTCACGGTTTTGACGGGAGACTCAAATGAATCCGGCTGAATTTCGAGTTTTATTAGAGTGAATGTAAGCATGTTAGTTCGTATGATATTCGATACATCACGGAGCGTTATCTAGACGTGTCATGCTACTCATAACAACGCTAGATCTTCCGCAGCCCTGTGAGTAGTTTCACTTCCAGAGGCGACAAGGTACAGGAAAGAACTGTTCGTTCTTAGTTTAGTGTCTTTTGATTGTTAGATTATTTTCAAATAGTTCTAGAACGCGACACACAAATGATAGGTGAACTGAAATTATTTTGCTCCGCAGCTATTACAATTCTATCATACACTGCATCTACTGCCCATCCACTGTCTCTCGCCTCCAAGAACTTGTTTTGTTGCACCAAGCGACAATCATCTTGACAAGCCTGAAACATAGTTCGTCCTAACAAACCAGTGGGTGCCTTGAGGAGATGGAGTTAACGTCACGATGGGACAGCAATCCGAGATATCCTCGGGAAATAAGAATTGCATAGACCAGATCGAAATTGGCTACAGGAAACAGAACAGATTAGCCGTGACCTCAACGAGGTGAGTTGGCATAGGATTACCTCTTTTCGGCCTACTTTTCAGGATTGGGTGGACAAATGATCGATTGTTTCATATGGGCGAGCAAATTCTTCTCTTTACACGTACTAGAATGAGATAAGGACTACAGGGAAGACGAAACACTGGATAATTCGGGCAGAGCAATCGGTTTTTTGAAGTGATGTGCGCAGGAGCACGGTTTGGAAGGCTGTTGAAGTTATCTCCGCTTTTGAGACCTGCCAGGTCAGATGAAGCAGTTGAAGATATATGGCTTCTCTGGTAAATAATCGATTATATGGGGTACATATTGTATTACATGTTCGTATTAGGTTCGACCAACGTGCTAGCTATACTTAGGGGAGGTGTGTCCGTTACTACCGAGATGGCTCAAGTGGTTAGAGCGCGAATTTACTGACCGGAAGGTCCGTGGTTCGAACCCGACCTCTGCCTCTCGACTTCCCCTGTCTAGGCTTGGGCAACCTGACAGTATCCCAGCCCTCGTGCTTCCTTCGTGTGGCATGGCAGCTAGGCACCGAAAGGGCGCTACAGTTGAGCGATTTTTTTTACGACTGTTATTTATTCGTCCGTACTTCATCGTCCATCGTAACCACAACCGCTGGATTCACTGTAACGTTGGTTGTGTCAAATTTTAGTCTTGCAACCAGATGACGTTTTGAAAAAGTGGACTAATTCCATTAACCTCGCAACCACTAACCCACCGTTTCGCATCACTATGCTCCCCAATGACGCGCTGATGATGTCACGTCGACTGGTGATGAAACGTTTGCAATCAAATTGCCCAGCTCAGCGAGCAAGCCAACGACCGCCTGGTGTATCCTTTTGAAAGTACGCGGAAATGCTTAGGCCCGGGACCGCACGCAGTATTGTTCGTTTAAGATCTTCCAAGTGAAGTTTCCACCTCTCTAAGATTTTTAAACAAAACTTGTTGATATTAGGTGAGTCACTTTTTAAGTCGTTCACGTACGCTATTCGGCTGTCACTCAACATACAGGATATTAAGGACCCTTAGGTGGTGTAGCGGTTTGTTTGAATGCGATCACGAGCGAGAAGTTGAATTTTGTGGCGGGGTGGCTAATTGGGGAATATGTGAACGACCGGCAAGTCAGTAATCAGTAATATATGCGAATGATTTTGTCGTTAGCTCTTGAAGTCTATCCGTAGGCTAGTTAGCTAAGTCAGTCGATCAAAGAGCGTAACCGTGTGTAACCTGTTTTGGAACCATAAATTAGTTGTAGAGGACTGTATGTGTACCGCGAGAAGGTTAGACAACGCGAAATGGATTATGCTTTCAGCTCAATGAGTTCAATTCTGAGGTCATATGGACATTTGGTACAGGACTGCGTTATCGCTGTACTGAGATACAAGGCGCTAGGAGGCTGACATCCATCTGGAGCTTTGTCTGTCGCATCGTGACAATGGGAGCCCAAACACGTGCTATTTCGCGTAGTGCGTGGAACGTTGTGAAGGCATTTTTTAGCTCTTTTAAACTCTAGGCAATATTACAGGCAAAAGCGGAATATATTCATAAAGGCAATGACACGTTGGAATGATTATCAAGTAAGGTAGGGCCGACTAAAAGCATGGGGCGTAAACTGTATGCGCCGTGGACTAATCACCCACGGCATTGGTCACCTACACCAAGGTCAGATGTAAGTAGCGCATTGAGATGAAATAAAACTCAACATGGTCCAACATGGTGCCATTCGCAGAATATCGGTCTCAGGACCCTTAGAGGTACACCGCACGAAAAAAAGCAAGTGTCAGGTGGGTGCGCTCTGCAGGCACTGCATGTCTGGCTCTCTGCTACCGAGTGCTGCGTTCTTATAAACCTGACCTGATTCCACTCCTTTGAAAACATAGCGTTGATACTTTCGGAGTGCTCATAAATCTACCGCCCTTTAGTAAGGCGCCACCATCGTGCCAACCCATTCCTGAAGTCTGTGCGGCTCTGCAAACAATGCGAGATCTACGGGTTGGCAAGTCTGAATTCTTTTTTTTTTGGTGGGGGGGGGGGGGTTGTGGGATAGGTATTTTGTTCATAGCCACTCGCATGTCAGACGTCCGGGGTTCAAATCCCATCACGGCCATTGGATGTGCACTGCTGACGCTCTCTAACAAGAGCAGAACTCAAGTTCAGTGCTTCCCTTTGGTGTGGACTTACCGGGTTAATTACGCCAGAGCAGGAGGACGACCGTTCAGACAAGAGTTGTGACTATGAACAAGTCTGAGTCCATTGTTCAACTGCGAGATGCTCACAGGTGTGATAGGTGATAGTCTTCCCCAAGCCGTTTAGCGGACGCTTCAAAAAGTGTGTGGATGGGGAAGTGGTCCATATTGGAGCAAGGTTTATGTAGAAAGTTATGGGTCCAAGTCGGGTCGGGAAATACTTGAATACCACCTAAGTTTTGTGACCTTTGAAGTTGTGACGTCTGTGTGTACCAGGTTTTGGGAGTGCCAGTCCCACAAGATCGGTTTTTACGAAAACTGTGTTCTAGACTTAGTTCAAGACTTGAGAAGTACTGAGTACTCGTACTCCAGTTAACCGCTTCTAGTGAAGGGGTGGCCGAACTATCCCCCTGCGGACTGAAAAAAAGCCGGAGGCTCATGTCATTCCCGTTCCCCGTTTTTCTCAAAATTATTTGTGCACAGCTGTCTAGTAGTGAATGTTTTCGCGATAATGGGGTGTGATTTATTTCCAAGGGTTTCTTTAATCATGGAAAAAGTTTTCACTATGTTCTCAACAGCTGAACATGTGAACTAGTGCTACAGAGACATGCTCTGAATTCATGTATTTGCTGTTTACCTCATTCCGGCTGTTTCTTTTGTGACGTCATGAAAGGAACATTTTCAGGGAAAAATTTCAAACTGTGGTTTTACAGTGATTTATGTGAGCGCAGCCCTGTTCGGAATTCTGCGGGTAGATAACTAGTTCTAGTAGAATGGTGGTTCATCCGTAAGATTTTAGTCTGCCGTTTTTATTGGTCCGTATTCCTTAGACAAACTAAAGCAGATTTATACCTAGCAATTAGTTGGCAATTTCAAAACGCGTTAGTTCGGGATTTAATCTGTGTGTTAGCTCTAAAAGTCGATCTTTCATCGTGGAATTTCAGGCTTTACTCATCCTGACACTTTCCCACTAAAATTTTAAGTTGATAGTAACGGTAAGGCGCTTGCTACTGAGGGAATAGCTGGACTTTGGGTACATTTTGAAAATGGGTGGGTCGTAATCGATATTGAACGGCCAGTAATACGGATCAGCTGCTTGCCTCGAGTCTGGTGATGTCTGGTGCTTCTGCCATGCTGATCAGCTGTATTCTGCTTTGTGGTCTGTATCATTGAAAGGCGTTTCGAAAGCTGGATGTTTTGTACTTCATCCATGGCCAGTGACGTCACCATGCTTGATCTCCCAGTAGACAGACCCAGGTGACCTTTAGGCGATAAGTTATGTGTTTCTTATTTCAGAAGTAAAGACGTGTTAGACTGTCTCCTGCGCATAGATTTTTCCGCTGCGCTGTGCTCACTGATGCATATCGTAATAGGAAGTGGTACTAAAATATGCTCACGGCAATATTGCCGAGGCTAATCGTCAGCTGTGTGGATCGTTAGTGTTTCTCACCTTAATATTTTGAATTGGCGGAGGGGTTGGTGAACACACCAACCAGAGGAAAATTTGTGCGGACAGAGGCGAGAGGGTGAGAGTGCTGGAAAAACGTCGTGACGCTGAAGAACTGGTGGTGATCACGTATTTCAATTCGGTGGATTTCACACTACCACAGAGGTCTATACAAAAAAAGGTCCGAGGGCATTTTGTCACGTGATTATCAAGGAAAATGGTTACACCCGCAAAGTTCGTCGTCTGACTTAAGAGTGGTTGATGGTGGGATAACAATGAAAAGGAATGCTCTTGAAAGGTGGATACATATTTCCTCGTTTTTATCCCGCTTCATCACAGTCCGACATATCACACACGGCACTGAAATTTGTGACCAAGGCTGGAAGTCGGTCATTACTGAAGAGTATAGCGTCTCTGAAACAAATTTGCATAGGCGATTGGCAATGTCTACTGGGTTACCAAGTAGATATGGGAGAAGACAACCAAATCGATGGGTAAAACAGTTAGGTCCGAGCGTGTAGAACTAGTGCTGATTCTAGTAGATCATAAGGTTGACGGAAACTAGGGGGCTGCGCCTACCTGATGAGCCCCAAGAAGGGTGAAACCGGTCGTTGGCTGTCGAAGAGTTTTCAGCAACTTTGTGAGTACTTTCCTTTATGAAAATAGTGCTGATTCTACTTTCCTCACTACCCCGGTTGCTACTGAGTGTTGGACCACGCTGAACAGGCTAAATCAATCAATCACTGGGATGCACACCAGACTAAAATTCTCTCTCTATTCAGTTCAACAATAAGCAATGTTTATTTGGTTCCATCCCCAAGTTAAGGAACCAGGAAAGAATAAAAAGCACCAGGTTCTCTATTGGTGAAGAATCATTAAAGTTGCCTGAAAGCGTTAGCTGTGATGCTGGATGGCTTGACTAAGTCACGCGCACAAGTTTCACTAGCCGTCGGTGAGTGGGGTCCCGAGGGGAACAGTTTCCAATCCGTTTGAGAATGTTCAGTTTTCAAATACTCGTGACATTGAGATTTTCGGCTTCGTGTCTGATAGCTTGTAAACGTTTAGCTCGTGTTGGCCACTAAACAACTCTGCACCCTTTTGTCATCTAGCTGCCATGCCAGGCACGAGAGCTGAGATATTGCCTTGTCGCCCAAGCCTTGATAGGAGCGGTCGAACTTTAGGGGTTTGGTTCGAATTACGAAGTTTTCAGCCTGTAAGTTCGTGCCTTAACCACTGAACCATATCGAGATACCCTACTTGGAGATATACCGTAATTGGCGGGACAGTAGGCCGCTGAGCGGCATGAAAACTTCGAGACAAGTACAAACCAAGTGGCAGAACAATTAAGATTATTTCAAACAGCTGGTATCCTTAAAGGATATGAGCCAGGCATGAGATTAGTATCTTAATGCTCTTTGAATACTTTGATTCTCTGAGTGTTAGAGGCATGAGGAGAGGTTTTTTGGGCAATCAAACAGCTGGTATCCTTAAAGGATATGAACCAGGCATGAGATTAGCATCTTAATGCTCTTTGAATACTTTGATTTTCTGAGTGTTGGAGGCATGCGGAGAGGTTTTTCTGGGTAGCATATCAACAATAAAGTTGAACAGAAACAGTGTGCAGAGATATTTCTTTCTCATGACGTAGTAAAATCAAGCTACATTTTATCCGGATTCGGGTGTGGCAACTCTGTGTAATTTGGAACGGACATATGCCATAGTTTCTGATGCGTTACAGTCAAGAAAAACGACCAATTTTGGACAATCGGATGAGTGACACTTCATGTAACCGCCTAGGAGTAAAAATATTGTCAACGCATTGTAGACCGAGAGGGAAGCTAGCTTGATGTCCAGGAATTAGTCCCTCCCATTATTCGGTTCGAATGATCAAGATAATCTCAGTTGATGAGCATTTGGGGCCGGATTAAAGGAGCTCCGTTGGTGGATTTCTCCTACCGATAAGGGGCTGGTACCAACGGATCATTCAGACTTACGGTTTTATCGGAAAGGCTAAGTGAATTGTTCTTTTAAGCGTTAAGCTAATCCACAAACAGCTAGTTGCCGCAACCTTGTGAGTAGTTTCCTTTATGAAAATGAATAAATAAATAACTGCCTCGGCTATTTTTCAAGTCTTCTCTTGAACAACTGACATAATGAGATTGAATGGGTTGTGGTTGTATCCTGTAGCGAAAGCCTTCTCTGGCTCTTTGGCCTTTGTAGTCTACCAACTCCGTCTATCATTTTTGAGACGTTCTTCGTGGACCTGAGGGACCATAGTTGTTAGTTCTCGGTTCCCCTGATACCAATAAGAGCTGTTTATCTACAAGATCTCGGTCTCTGGTGGTCGCTGGCTTGTTCACTGAGCTGGGCAATTCGATTGCAAACGTTTCATCACCAATCGAGGTGACATCATCCAGCGAACAAGCCAACGACCACCATCTACGCTATCTGAGCTACTGACATTTTCCTCTATAGAAAATATTGGTCTTTCGTTTGATTATGTCTCATAGCTTTACTAGACTTTCTGAACTGATGACAACGTAGATTCCTTCACATTGTTCGACTCATCCTCTGAGTGACTGCATATCATAGCATCCTCCCACCAGATCGACTCGATAGTGCTGGTCTTCAGATATGTATTATACGTGGTGTATGTGATCCTGGAAAGTGAGTGATTAGCTACTCCCCATTTTTATAGCTGAAACTCCATCGGTAACCGATGTCTACATGTCCTGTTTGATCTCATTAACGGTTGGCGGTTGGTGGAAATAACAGGGTATGATGGCCTGTAGGAACAGATTTTGTCAGGCACATAAGCGGCTGTTCGTTTCCTGTTCGCTGAACGTCGACCCCGAAGCTACCACAAGACCGTACATCCACGCGCCAAACGAAACGGTCTCCACAAAATCCATCTTTCACAAAGCAAATTATCATGGTGTATTATTATTATGGTGTTATTATTATTACTATTATTATTATTATGGTGTATGCCAACCTGAGCAACAGACGCCGTTTTATCGTACTGCGTTGCACTGACCCTAGTAGAACCAGAAAAGTATGAAGACGATTGTTCCTTGGGATCTGATTCAGCAAAACTTGGGATCAAGAATGAGATATGGCATATCTGAGCTTCTTCTGGGCGGTTTGAGGTGAATGATTGAGCTGGGTTATTTTGTGCTAGAGGAATGGGATACCGAAGCTTCCTCAAGAGATGGTAACTGCCAAAAAGGCACGGAACTAGAAATACGGATCATGTCAAAAAAACTGTCAGGTGACTGGATAGTAACCAAGTGGACCGCAACGTACCAGTAGACATGACGTACAGGTAAGGGTTCATGAACGGAAAACTTCAAGATAAGTAATAACATTTGTTTTTCGCATTGATGGCGAATGCTTCTTTGGGTCGGTAGTCCAACCCACCTGGATTTTGGGACAAGTCTTGACCGTCTTAACCGGGGACGTCGGAAGTAATGTATAGATATCTTATTATTGTTACAACGCACAATAGATGAATTTAAGGGATTCATCAGAAAATCGGTAAGATTCAGTTGTACTCAGACAGTGGTAGATAACTTGCCGGTAATTCCGGCCAACAGCAGTTGTGTTGTCAGAGTGTGCCAGTCGATAATCCTAAAAAGTCCTTTCTGGGGGGAGGCAGCATCGCGGATATTGTCACGCGGAGGAAAAACCCTAAAGTTTTCGTTTTCAAGCACCCAGATCGTCTTGTGATATGAATGGATCGCAGTTCACCAGACGGAAACAAATTAGGATGACTATCAGGTCAAGGTTGAAAACCCTTATAGTGTAACCATGTATGAACTCGTAAGAACTACTCGTATTACACACAGACGCTATGGGACCACATGAACATCTTTTCAGTGTCAAACGGCATCCAGATCTTTGAAGCTTTTTTCAAGCTCGAATCCGTTTCAGCGACTGTTGAGTATGAGTACCAAAGTATACACATTTTTGCAAACCGTTGTCCGAAAATTTATTCCATATATATATATATATATAGTAGAGCGATGAGTAACAGCCGACGTTAAGCTGTTGACTCCATTGTTATTTCATCAGCTTTCACTTAGGCAGTCTTTTGTAATGCCTTCAGAAACAACCTCACCAATGAGAAAGCAGATCATTTAGGTTTCGAGAAAATTCATTTTACTGTAAGCAATTAGCAATTTGAAGTCCACATAGCCGCCCACGGGGAATTTTTTCTCGCTGATGGTTAGGCTGCATGACCTTTTAGTCAGACAGATTTTACAAATTGACTGTATCCAGGGTTTACTCACACAATGCCTAGATGTAACACACTACTGACAGTGTAGCTAAAAACTCTGATAACTCCAGAGCCGGTTTTGCCATTCTTAGGGCTCATCATCGCAGTCACCGGGTTTCCGTCAACCTTATCTTTTAATTGAGCCCAAAATGGACGGAGTCAGTCAAATGCTCTCATTTGCATACCAGTTTGGTTTCTACAGGAGATTGTAGCGAATCCAGCTAAACTTATCGTTTATGAATATATTCTTCAGACATAATACGCACACATGACTCTCGTTCAGACTCATAGACACGGAATATCCCATTATACAGTAGATTAAACACGGACCACGTGCACTGGGCCTGGATGTCCTTCATTCCGACTAATGTGTTCACCAGTGGTTTTCTCCCACGATGGTGTTTCTTCTAAGCTGTAACACCGATTCGTACACACACACACACCTTGTATCCCGAAAGTGCCTATTTTATTAATCTGGTCATCGGTCTGGCGGAATCATCTGTTCTAATACCCACTCACTCATCGGTCTGCGCAGTGAGAGGAACAAATCATCCCGTAAATTTTGCCCTGACCTTAATCATATCGTTGCGATCAAGGTCAGCTGAAATGTCGGGTATGTACTGTAGTACGGTGGAGGCCGATGTGTCCATTGTGGACTTACGTGGCGTCGCAATCGTACCTCTTCCGACTCATCGATAGAAAAGGATATTTACAAATGGTACGATTAAGAGAGAGTGTTGACGAATTTACCTGATACTAAAACATACGTCTAACTGGTACCATGAGGTCTAAGACTGGAGACATGGTCCAGTGGTGAGGTGGTAATTTCCACAATTGGTAACGGTATTAAACTGGGAGACTTATTACTTTTTATTGGCAGCAGTACATCCTGACGTAATTGGCTGGTTGTAGGCTGCTCCTCCCCCCTAAGATAAACAACGGAGACGGAGGAAACGTTTGGTTGAACGGATTAACAATTTATGTGAAAGATGAACCATATTCGCAGAAAAACAAAAGGCAGTAAAAAGCTTTCATTGGATATCTAGTGTTGATAAACGTCTGTACCCTACTTTTAACAGCGTCGTATTGCTGTTCTACCTTTAGAATGCGCTCTGACCGATGCGGCTTCTGTTGTGTTATTCAAAATAGGCATAGGGGAAGTCTCAAAGCACCCGTCCTCTCATTACTAGCCAGTGTACGTCAATACTGTCAAGTCATACGGCCGTGTGCGGAGAAGATCAGCTGAACATCGACCCAAAATCAGGCCAAAATAACCATTGGGAATGTGGGTGGCCAGTGAGACCGATTAACTGGAAATTAAGGTGAGTATTAGTCCTGGTGCTTAGACCTACTTAAGAGGAGATAAGTACGATGGTCATCTCATAAAAGGCAGAAGAAGGTTAGGTTATTCGAAGGTCAGAAAACTCGACTAACCTAATACGTGCATTGGTGCCGATACGAGAACGAGTGACAGATCACCTCTTGATTGAGAGGACTAAACAACGCAGCGGGGTTTACACTCAATCACAAAAATGAATAGACAAACCAATGAGAAATGAAGGTGAATAGCAGGCTACAGGCCAAGATCTGACAATGGTGGGGTATGTATTAGACACAGCGCAGGATAGACTTTGAAATTGTAGAAAGTATGGGGTTGTTACTGACACAACAATGACGGAAAGCCGAGGAGGCGGAGATCATTATCACTTCGAATGTAGATAGACAATAGGGCGTGGATCTGGTGAACGTGTCAGGAAAGGCCATGCTCAATGTTCATTGAGATGGGCGTTAACTAGTGTTCTGAAAAGTTGCAGATCATATGAGCTGAGGAAGGCAGAAACTGGCCAAGGGGTAAAAAAGCAGAGTGTCCTTGGGATAGTGAGAAACTCTCTCGATAACTCGATAAGAGTGTTGGCCGACTTAAAGATATAAACAACAATAGAGAAGAAACAGGCTCCGGAATATATTCCTCGTGGTAGTAGAATAAAGCAAAAGGGCAAAATGAAGCTATTTTTGAACTAAAGAGTATATTCAGGTTATTCGATAAATCTGCGGCAAAATTAAGTTAGCCCGAGAGCAGACAGACAAGAAATTGTCGGTTCCAAATACAGCAAAATGAACAGTAACTTTTCAGGACCAGCCTATACGGTTTTCTGATTTTTGGCCGTAAAAACGTCAAGCCTATCATCTATTGATTAACACGTTTTCCTTGAGGATTCTGAAACAAATTTAGAACACAATTTCGGCCAATAGCTGTTGGTCGAATCCCTAAGGGAGTTCGGCGCACGTTCCAGAAAACTTGAAACTAGTCGGACGCTTAAAAATGTTCTGTTTTCTTCTGACGCTCCGTGAAAAATATACTGTTTCTCCTAACTCATTTATGTGCCAGGGTTTGTAAAAATTTGACCCCAAGATTTCTATAACTTAGCAAATATCCAGCATAGTACGGTGGTATTTAGGACATACATACGTTGTCGAATTGAGTTGATATTGACTGGAAGCTCAACGTTATGGTGAACAGCATAAGAGAATGGCGAATGGTTCATTTTGTACACCATTTGTAGGCCCAATTAGAACTTGATACTGATGTGATGCTATTAATTTCCTGTAGACACTCGCATCATAGGTGGTTTGCATTATTGGTACCAGTCCGATGATTCTTTGGAGAAACACTTGGATGGAGTATGTCCATATCTATTGGGATGCATTGCGTTGCATGAATGCAGGCGAAACAGCGTCTTTCACGTAACTGAGTGGAGACAGTGGCCATGAAAACACTTTGAGCGCATGTGTATCCACTGCACAAGGGCGTAAAGGAGCTGGAATCTATTTTTTTCAAGAACAGCTGGTCTGTGCTTCACCCGCAGGCTATGAAGATCGCGGACTTGAAGAGAACTCAACTCCAACTTCCAAGTTTTCTACATCCTACTTTTATATTAGAAAATATTGGTATTCGTTATCGAACTTTGTGAGTTATACTTTGCTAAATCTAGAAGCCGTCATTCGCATGCGCCATATGTACGTCAAAAAAACTATGCGTCAGCAAAACAGACTACTCTAAGGCAACGGATTCTGAATTTTTTGCATCAAAGCGCTAAGAGAAACCTGTGAACTACTGTTATATCTAACTGCTGTTCCCACTCCAGTGCCTGGTGCCAGGAAGAACTCACCGAGTAGAATACACAACAGCTTTATTGCAAACAAAAGAGTGCAAAAGTTCCAACGGCCCCGCGCTATTTAAAGGGGACTTTGCGACAACGATCCGGGTTGTCTAATAGGCGTTTGGTGAACACACATCAATATCAATCTTGCTTCAAGGAAATGCCTGGACGCTGGTCACCTTCGGTCGTGCTTATGTGGCGTGCTTGAAGACTCATCGGCTTTTGCTAAATTGCTTGAATGAATGACTGGCCTGGATGCTTTCCAGCTTTTCTACTGAGATTTTGGTGGAGTTTTGGGGTTTTAGAAGGTTCCGGGCGTTCTGGGGTTATTTTCAGGAAACTAACCTTGCTGATAACTACATTAAGCGAGTCCCTACTTTCGAGTCTTATGTTTTCATGGGCTGCAAAATTACCAAATTACTTTTTAACCATCAACTGATGATTAAAAAATGAGAAGATTGGACATTATTTTTGACTCTCCGGTTGTGACGTTGCTCATTCTTTCGCTGACGCCCATCCCCACAACTCAGTAAAATTCTTAGAGATCCACCGTTAGTACCCTGAATGTGGAATTTCCGATGGCACAAGATTGGGCATAATTCTTTCAAAGTACGAAGGACTGCTGACTCGAAGTCGCTTATGCCCGTCATCCAGAAATATTTCATTTTCACACAAAGCTTTCATGAGTCCGCTATTCAGCATCTATGTCCTGAATCAGTTTTTGAGGTCAGAAAACTAGGTGCCCAAATATTATTTCGTTTCAGTCAACGGAGTAAACAAATTCAAATGGACACGAACTTTTCCCATGGTGACCACGTAGAGCAAGATGCTCAAGGATGAGAAGACAGAAGTCGTCCAGAAATTATTTGGAATAAACTCATGTTTGTGTGATAAGTGGTTAGCTATCCGGTCACCCACATACTTGACTGTTCAGCTCACAGTCGCTTACTGGACCACGAGACTTGTCTTTTTTCATATTCACAAACCACGTCACATTAAGGCGACTCATCGGACATCGATTGTCTGTACTGTCTAGTGAGCGTGGCAACTACTCATGTGCTGACGCACCCACATACACGCAAACGGACCTACACCGAACACAGTCAGCACACACAGACCCAGGAAGCAGGAAGTCAAACATTCTCCACAAGTCCACGGACAACTATGGAACATGTGTAGCGGCCATACTGCGGAGAAAACACGTTCCGCTGTCCGGACTTTCACCGAGGAATTCTCACTGACGATAAGTTCTTCTTTTGACTTGCTCCCATTTTGCATTGTATTTATTTTTATACATATGGCATCTTACCTTTGTCAACTATACTAAAAACTTTTATTAGTGCATATACCTTCTGAATTGTGTTATGGCCATCATTACCAGTGCACTAATAAGTGTATCTTACATTGCATGTATACTTGCGATAGTGTAAAACAGGAGTCCGACAAATGCTCCGATTTTCATACGAACTTGACCTTGATCTAGCCGAAACTCCTGTTTATGGTAGTCTGTGTCCAACTAATTTCAGTCGAATCCCTTATCTAAAAGAAATTCGTGTGCATATGAGATTAATTGTAGAATTCTATTCAGTTTGAGTTCAACTGCATCAAAAGGTTGGCGAGAATTCAGGAAGCGCGCTTACATGACAAACTCGAAGAATGGCGAAATGGGTCGTAGGTTGTCGGTGAGTTTTCAGCAAACTTATACACAATGTGTTCCGTATAGAACAGGGGTTTTGAATAAATGCAACAGCCTGTTTTGAACCCTTGGAACAACAGTTAGCGTTTACAACATCAAATGTAAAAAGTGGTTTAGCCAATAAGGGCTTTTGGGTTGCTGATTTTCCACAGTTCTAACACACGAAAAAGACATCGAGAACTCGCTTAGACGTGTCTTTCTCATTCGATACCAATCTGGCGATTGTAGTATAGATTTCGATAGACTCACTACACTGACTCCGGGTATTTTCCCGACGAAACACCATTCTCCAGTGGCTTTTTAACCACACAGTCTTCTACCCTGGAATGCTCTGGTAGATTGCCACACCTAGCTTGCCAGTCAAGTAAATCAGATTCACATCCAAAATCTTTTAAAAAAATAATTTATTCACGCTTATGAGAAGTACGGTTAGCATAGTTCTTGTTTTTTCGTAGATGTATCAGCAATGGTAATCTTAACCCCGTGAGTTTAGCCAACGTTTTCGTAGCCCATATTTGTCTTGTTTTCACAAACAAGGTAAGCTTGAAGTGATCTCAGCGGTTTAAAAAACAGCTAAACCTACTCACATACAACTTGGATTCACACAGTTTAAAGGGCATGTTCTCATAATAGCCCATCATTACTGCGAGAACTGTAACACAGCTGATAGGTGTTGAAACAGATAGTTCACGAGTACTTGGAGGTTATTTTAAACACCGATGAAAATTAAAAAAAACTTGCCGCTAATCCAATACCCTTGAGTTTCTGATGGTAGAGCTGACTAATTATAATAAACAGCAGCAGTGCGGAAGAGGATTTTAGTGGCTCTCTTTCTTCTTGTGTGAAAGGAACTGAAACCGTAAACACGTGATCGTTTTCCTTAAGCCTTTGTTAATCGAAATTTTTCTACCCGTTTCGATGATACACTCCACCCACAAAAAACATCTCAAGCGTTTTCGGTCGCGCAACTGCTCACTCGTTCGTACATTTTTGTCTAACGCCTGACTTGTTTGCGCATCATGGGTTTGCTGGTCCTTTTTTGCAACAGCATTGCTGACATTGACGACACGAGTAAGCCTGGACAAACGAGATTAACTTTTCTAACCATCAACATCCGAAGCTGCGTTTTCGCTGCCATAATCAACTAATGACGGATTAATTCAGTGTCCAGAATTGACCGCTGTCATTAATTCGTGGATAACTTATTAAAAATCGGTCTAAGAAAACACTCCCATATCATTAAGCAAGCCCCGCTTCTGGCGCATAAATCAAAGCATATTTCCATAAAAGAACTACTCACAAGGTTACTGAAAACTCTTTGACAGTCCACGACCGGTTTCGCCCTTCTTGGAGCTCATCACGTAGACGCAGTTTCCGAGTTTCCGTCAACCTTTGGTTCTACTTGAATCCAAACTGGTCTGTTTCCAGCATATTCAGTTGCGAAATACCATAAACGAGAGATTCAGTTGAGTCCCTCGTAAAAACCAAAGCATATTTTGTTAAGAACAACATGTAGGCAGATGGGGTGAGGAAGATCCTTCGAAGCAGACCCGATTTCCAGACCCGGCAAAAATAATAGCCTTGTAAACATGAAAGGAAATAAGCAAAACTGTGATTTGAATATACAGATTTTCGTACTGCACTAAGCCTTCTTCTCGTATTTGTTATTGTAAACTTTCAGCAGAAAGGCTGTGTTGCTGGAAATTTTGTTTGCACAGGTTGCATCTGAAATGAAAAAAAACACGCTATGCATAATTCGGGGATGACTATTTTCGCGTTTGCAGTAGTGAAACCTCTCCTTTGGATTTCGCTTTGTTCCCTTCAGCAGAAGAGGTTTGATCAGAGACTTAACAGGATACGTAACAAGTTTTCTGCTCGTAAATTATGATATTTTCAACAAACCATTTCAATCCCACGATGAATTACAGACAAACTGCTAAGCAGATTTTGTTGGAGAAGACGAGAGCAACATTTATTGCGTAATGAATTTGATTTGTGCGCAGATTTCTGGCGTTTTGTTTTAAAAAATTTTCATTAGAATATTATTACTCGTACATTCGTGTTCTAAAGTGACAACGAGTACGGTGCCGGTTATAGACTGAATAGTACATAACCGAAGAACAAACTTTTCAGATCCTGATGCGTGTGTGTCATTGACCTTCACCCCGGAGGGGGGGATGCAAAGAGTACAAACTTGGCAGTTCAAAGAAATACCGCACATTGTCTGCAATGAAAAACCCAGCTTATCAAGTCGTTTTATTAGCTCGGAACGGAAGATAAGCCTCCTTCAAAAGACCAGTTGAGAAAAACATTTCAGGACAAAAACGTCACAACTTAAAAAGTAGTTTTGTGTTTCGTGAGCACAGCCTGATAGAAGTAGTAAACCTGGCAGAATTAGAAATTTTTTATCAGTACCTTTGACTTTATTGTTTCATGAATTTTTCCACAAACCATGCGGTTAAATCTGGCGAGAAATTCAATTTCCAGTTTTCATTGTTGGTTTGACTTGAGCTAAATGATTTGTGTTCAGTAGGACACTTGAGTGACTGAAAGATACGGATGGCCAATTCGTATCACGCATAGAAGAACAATCAATCCACATGGCTGCGCACATGGTTGCACAGTTCCTATTCCAAGGGACTTCACAGTTGTGTTTTTTCTACCCCTGATAGTATCTCAAAATTGAGTGGACCAACCCAATTCTTTGTTCCCTTCCAGATGCATCTGAGTGGTTTCACGAAAACGCATTTGAAATGGGGATGATCGATTCCTCGCTCAGATTTGATAAATTGTATCCAAAAGATCTTCAAAATAAACGATGCAGTTCGGGAGCATTTTTTGCGCTTCCAGCAGACTTTTTAGCCTTGATAAATTTTTCACTAAGTTTTGGGGCGAGACTTATTTTTTGTCCGAACTTATCAGTCGTTTTACACTGAGGCAATCAAACTGAACGAAAAATAATTTCAGTTCAGCTTATCAGCTATAAACCATGTGCCAAGGGTGCGTTGGTTCCAGCTGGTACAGTTTTGGTCACCGGATGCTTGGAATTCAAAGCCAAGCATCGGATACGATAACATGATCAGTTATTTCGAGAAACTGGGGGCTACGTATTGAACGCGGTACCTTGGGTGCACGAGCCTCACTAAGTGAGTGATTGAGTACGTCTGTCAGTGTCACTAATCACTGGTGAGTTGAGTGGTGGGGTCCCCATCCAGTAGGATTACTGGCTAGTATTTTCCTATAATGTTTTCTGGTCATAAACTATCCACCTTTTGGTAGCTTCTACTGAACACAGAACTGGGCAAATGGAGCTCCAAGAGGCATACAACTGCATGCCCTAGCCAGCGTAAACCTCAGAGCCTGAGTATTCCATCAATTGTGAGAAAGATTCTTTTTCCTAAAACCATCTGGCACACTTCAGCATTGATAGTTCCATGTTTCTAACAGAACCGTCTTCAGTGATTTGGAGACACGGGCTGCCAAACACTGATAACTTTTTGTTAGTCCTGTGAGTGTACAGACCATGTTTCTGACCCCTGTGTGAACCACACCGCGCAGGCGGTACAAAATAGCAAATAAACGTTTTTTACTTTCCACGGCACGGTACAAAAATTGTAGTTTCAGGCGCAAATTAGCGGAACAATGAAGAGCCCCCAACTTGCCTGTTTGAACGTTGAATCTGGTCTTTACCATGAGATGGTTAAACAGACAAATCTGAACTTTGTGTAAGTGGGACATTTCGCGGCATCATTCTAGTGAACCAATGAAGAAACTGGTGCATGTAAGTTAGAAATAACCATTCTCAGAAGGATGCATCTGGATGGCTTTGCGTGGGACACGTGATATGCTTTATTTGAGCATATTAGAGAGATTTTTGCGCGTTGTTTTGCGGATAGAATAATGGGTTCGCGTTTACTTGAGAGCCGTCACTGCTCTACCTATTTTCTGGACGTTATTCGGTTCGTCAAATGCATAAGTAAGATTTTCTTAAAAATACCACTTTGTGACGAAACAAGCTGTAAAAGAAGTTGGCTGTGGTGAACAGTTTATTACATCATGTACTTTGCTTCAAAATATAAACTAGTTGCAAATATACTAATGAAAAATAAACGTTCATTTCGGTGTCTAGTTGCTATGCCACCTGAAGGAAGCTTGGGGGCTGGGAGACTGCTAGGTCGCTCAAGCTTATACAAGAAGTCAATATGCAGAGGTCGGACTTGAAGTAAGGACGTTTCCGTCGGTACATTTACGCGCACAATTTATGGAGAGCTCACTTGACCAGTTTCTCACTGGTACACCTGTGGGAGAACGTGAGACGAAGTCAACTGAACGGAATTGGAGTATTCGGGATATCGCAGTGCGGTTTCTTGAAGGAAAACTGTTCCAAAATTGATGAAAGCTCTTCAACAACCTCCGAGTAGTTTCACCCCGATTTAAGCTTCTAAGATTTTTGGCAGCCTTATGAATAGTGTTCCTTGGCAGGACTTTACTGCCGTAGCTGCCTTTGTTCAACCCACTGAAGATAAGATTTCCGAAGGCGAGTGTTTAAGCTGAGATTCGGCTGAGTTACTTGTTAGGAACCATATTAGCCTGAAATATATACGCTCAAACTCGACTCGGGAAACGCACCTAGCTGATGACCTCAGAGAGGGACTGACTGTTGGTTGCCGAAAGGTGTTCAGCGGCCTTATGTGTAGTGTTCCTGCAAGCAAATAGACAGAAGTTTGTATGATTGGTAGTTTAGTTGGCCACCGAGGAATCTTCAATCTTCATGCATGGCCTGTTTTAGATAAAAAACGACCAGGATCCACGGAGGCAAATTGCGCACTTTGTCACGGGAACAACACAAATACTTGAACGTCCAAATAACTGTTGAATTTCAAACATTTGTCACACCTCAACTAGCCTACGGTTTTTGCTTTTTGTGATTTTGGATTTATAGCATCTGACGAACGTTTTGCCCAGTCGAATTTTGCTCACGAGGTTACGTCGTTCACCCATTATTCTATCAAAACATAAAACAATTGGACTGAAAAAAGACATCACATGCAAGCGGATGCAACTCATATGGGGACTATTGTTGACGTCATATTGTACCCTTTTGTCGATTAGCAGTCTTTGAGTTCATGTGGTTTTCTGCCCACATAAGTTTTTTAGTCACTTCTACATTCCATTTGTAGCACGCATATTATGTCTGGGTCTATTCGATAATAATAGAAATATTTATCATTGAAAAGTAATACCGTCACGTTTACGTGCAATCGGTCAGTCAGTTGTAATTACTGCTCTAATGACTGCTCTAAAACAAAGGTTTGGGGCAAACGAAACCTAGATGTTACACCTCTTTTATGAAGACAAAACATGCCTGCAAACAGCAAGCCCGGATAGATGAAAGCTGGTGAAAACACGACACTTCACTGGTTGTTCTTACTCGGACCAGGGAACGCCAATGAGCTGTCGGCGAGATGTGTTGGGAAAAAACCCTGCTTTAACATGCCAGCCTTCTGGACAGTTATGTAACTTGTGTCCTTTGCTATAAGTGCTATGTCTTCGGGCTACTTGAAGGTCACAGAAGTTGACTAGGCATCTTCTTGGCCATTTGCTGTCAACGAAATGACTGTCTCTAAGACATCAGACGTAGAATTACAGTTCTGAAGTACTTGAATGGTGTTTGATTCGAATTAGAGTTAAGTACCTAGGCTTAAGGGATCTTATCAGTTTGGTTATTATATATATATACCTAATATCATAATAAATCGTTCAGCCGTAGCACCTTCTCTGTGCCAGGCTGCCGTGCCACCAGAAAGAAGTAAGAGGGCCGGGATAATACCAGGTTTCCCAAGCCTGGACAAGGGAAGTCAAGATGCAGAGGTCGGGTTCGAACTACGGACTTTCCGGTCAGTAAATTCGCCCTCTGACCACTGAGCCACCTCACCCCCATATATACTGTATATATATGTACACATGGTTACATATATTGTATATACGTCTAACTGATATCCTTTTCCCAACGTCACATTGAACGAAACCGATGGACATCTGCGCACGATGACTACTACCACATACCGCTTGCTCTCATGCACTTGTGCGTCAAACCAAACTCTTTGTCCCTAGTTAAGACCGGCGGATGAACAGCTGAGGAGCAGCTCTCCCAGTATGTCCAATCAATGAACCATAGTTATCAGTTTAAATGGATTGACTGAACAGTTGAGCTTACAGTTCATGCAAACGAGCATCAGGTGGCTTGCATCACCCAGGAGAGGCACTCTAGAACACATAAGGCTAGCGAGTGCTAGCCATCGTTCTGCAAGCTCTGAAGATCATCACAAGGAGCCACCTATGACACTGTTGTAGGATTAGAGCTTCCGCCCATCGGACGAGTTTATTTAGGGCTTTGATGAAATAGATGGGAATGGCCTAGCAGTTGAACCCGTTATTGTCCGCTTCGAATAACCGGGACCCGCATTGACAAAAAGCTGAAACTTGAATGTTCCCACATGTTAACCGTCTACAGGACGCTGATCGCTAAAATATGCTTCTGGAACCATCACGAGATTTGCACATAAAAGTGCTCAGTGAGCCAAGGTATTTTGGCGAGGCCTTAAACATAGGACAATGGACACAAAACGTCAATTCTAGCACCGTGGAAGGCTCAGACATCTGATAAACTGGAAGAGACCAAGGGACCTGGTAAAAGTTTTTGTCCGCTGACCTTTTGCTGACGAATCGCTGTGTCCGCTGATGACCAACCGACTCAGCGCGGTCAGCAAGAATGTGGTCAAATTCGCTTTAGCTCTGGCTTGTACAGTCTCCAAGTCCAATGGCTCAAATATACCATTGCGTCTTGGAGGTTTCAGCTCTCTGGCTCAAAGTGCTCGGTCTATGGGTTGATGGAGTCCACTGCGTATCGCTTCTAGCCATGCCATCTTTTTCTGTGCCTTTCCTTCCTAGTTCACGAAACCGAATTATCAGCTTTGAGAATTTCGACTAAAGTATCAAAGCCTTTGCCCGTCAGGTTTCCTTTTCTCTGCGTTCACTTGACCATATAGTGGCTGCACCGAAATCCTATTCGAATGGCTGAATGTGATCAAATTCCACATTCCATCACGACGCATCCGTTAGGATTCTTCTGTGTCTGTCAATTTAAGTCTAGTAAACAACAAGTATCAGTCTCAGCCTATACATGTGAAGGCTATAAGGGGTTACTCCAGCCGTGTTTCAGTGCTATATGTTGCATTTTAAACGTGCAGCCTGATGTCTGTTGGTAGGTTACGGTCCCTCTACACTCGTTTCTTGAGTTTTTCAAAAGTCACGCCAGCTTCGGCAATATGGTTTGACGGTCAAGACAGCGGATGTGCTTCCGAGACTGCAGAAGTCGCTCCAGTAGTCAACAAATTTTGTTTCACTTTTGATGCAAGTAGGAGCGTAAGTAACTTCATTTGGCACAGGCAGAGGCAGAACCAAAGTCGAGCTGATTCTCAAACCAGACTGCGGGCTAGCAGTCAAAAGATACCCAACTAAGGAGTTACAGTAAATGATGCGCGTGTGTAAGTCATACAGGATTTCCTTTGATGTGGATCATCACTACTGAACGGTTATCTGTCAAGTCAATACTTGAAATGCAGGCCAGTGTCTACAAAGGCCACGTTCACGATAACTGTTAGAGGAAGATCGGAAAGAGCGGAGTCAAAACCCACCATTATTTCACACCATAAGATTTTTGGGATCTTTTCCAGATAAGCCCCGCCACTAATGCATGTACGAAAAGTTAAGCTTGCCACTTTTCACCAGCTCCAATTTAAAGTACGCACACAACCTTGACCTATTTTTGATGAAAACAATTCCTTATCCGTATCTGCGCTCATTTTGTTCAAAAATCTTCTGCGTTCGGACGTAAAACCTTAAATGAACTTTCTGACACTTTCAACTCTTGTTCATGATAAAGCGACGGCAATACGTTTTTTGCAACGCCACGGAGTGATTCATCAGCGGCGTTTATGCAACAATGGCCACCAAATGATACTATCAACCGTTTCGGGCAGGTGGAGGTGTAATGCCCAACAGTGTCGGCAAGAAATCTGTCTTCGAAAGGGAACTTGGCTGGAGCGGTCTAGGATGGAGTTTAAAACAGTAATTCCATTCATTTATTGCTGGTCCAAAAATTTGGCGGAAATCAAACTCTGCTCAGAGAAATTATTTATTAGCCACACGACCGTTGTTGACTGGAAGCACTTTTTCCGCGAAGTTTGCTCCTGGCGGCTTTTGCAGACTCCAACTGTTAATCATACCGAGACCTCCAACGACCAGAGCTCACACAAAAACCATCAAACCTCTGACACGTCTATAAGATGCAGAATAAACGCCAATGCGGCGCACACCGATCTTTAGTAGACAGCTACTTGTGTGAGTTCGTTTGGAGGCAAAGGTACCGAGGAACGGACCTTTTCATGCAAATTATCAATAAAAACTGAAAGTACGAATTTCATATACTCCTTTTTTAATATTTTGTGGGTGGCCAGGATTACTTTATTGGCGGGGCTTATCTGGAAAAGATCCAATTTTTGATGTCACCCAAAGTCGATCAGCTTGTTTGCGACTTTAATCTAAATCCCTCGTGTAGGATTTAGATGAGTTTGACGAGGTTCACGCTGATATGTAGAAAGAATTGTGTGCAGTACTTTAGGGTTATAGGGGTCAAAGGCCTTCGTGAAGTCTTCGGTCGCCCTCTGGACTGCACTTTTCAGCGAGTGGGCGTATGTGTATGTCAGTGATAGCTGTCAGACCAGTCAATCAACACGCGCCCACGGAGCTGGGCGCTTGGATTCGGTTCCCATTGGCTAGAGCGACCGACCAGTTGGACGGGAAGCATCTAGCAGGGGAGATTATCAGTCTTGAGTTGGAGGAGAAGCACTACGGCTCACCAGCGTGGGATCTGAGGAAGAAAGCGGATGAAATAACTGAAGAATTTGCCGCCCTGTATACCCTCAGACGCTTTTAAAGAACTAGCCGTTACAACCCTAGTACGAATAATCCTGAGGAANTTATCAGCTATAAACCATGTGCCAAGGGTGCGTTGGTTCCAGCTGGTACAGTTTTGGTCACCGGATGCTTGGAATTCAAAGCCAAGCATCGGATACGATAACATGATCAGTTATTTCGAGAAACTGGGGGCTACGTATTGAACGCGGTACCTTGGGTGCACGAGCCTCACTAAGTGAGTGATTGAGTACGTCTGTCAGTGTCACTAATCACTGGTGAGTTGAGTGGTGGGGTCCCCATCCAGTAGGATTACTGGCTAGTATTTTCCTATAATGTTTTCTGGTCATAAACTATCCACCTTTTGGTAGCTTCTACTGAACACAGAACTGGGCAAATGGAGCTCCAAGAGGCATACAACTGCATGCCCTAGCCAGCGTAAACCTCAGAGCCTGAGTATTCCATCAATTGTGAGAAAGATTCTTTTTCCTAAAACCATCTGGCACACTTCAGCATTGATAGTTCCATGTTTCTAACAGAACCGTCTTCAGTGATTTGGAGACACGGGCTGCCAAACACTGATAACTTTTTGTTAGTCCTGTGAGTGTACAGACCATGTTTCTGACCCCTGTGTGAACCACACCGCGCAGGCGGTACAAAATAGCAAATAAACGTTTTTTACTTTCCACGGCACGGTACAAAAATTGTAGTTTCAGGCGCAAATTAGCGGAACAATGAAGAGCCCCCAACTTGCCTGTTTGAACGTTGAATCTGGTCTTTACCATGAGATGGTTAAACAGACAAATCTGAACTTTGTGTAAGTGGGACATTTCGCGGCATCATTCTAGTGAACCAATGAAGAAACTGGTGCATGTAAGTTAGAAATAACCATTCTCAGAAGGATGCATCTGGATGGCTTTGCGTGGGACACGTGATATGCTTTATTTGAGCATATTAGAGAGATTTTTGCGCGTTGTTTTGCGGATAGAATAATGGGTTCGCGTTTACTTGAGAGCCGTCACTGCTCTACCTATTTTCTGGACGTTATTCGGTTCGTCAAATGCATAAGTAAGATTTTCTTAAAAATACCACTTTGTGACGAAACAAGCTGTAAAAGAAGTTGGCTGTGGTGAACAGTTTATTCCATCATGTACTTTGCTTCAAAATATAAACTAAGTGCAAATATACTAATGAAAAATAAACGTTCATTTCGGTGTCTAGTTGCTATGCCACCGGAAGGAAGCTTGGGGGCTGGGAGACTGCTAGGTTGCTCAAGCTTATACAAGAAGTCAATATGCAGAGGTCGGACTTGAAGTAAGGACGTTTCCGTCGGTAAATTTACACGCAGAATTTATGGAGAGCTCACTTGACCAGTTTCTCACTGGTACACCTGTGGGAGAACGTGAGACGAAGTCAACTGAACGGAATTGGAGTATTCGGGATATCGCAGTGCGGTTTCTGGAAGGAAAACTGTTCCAAAATTGATGAAGGCTCTTTAACAACCTCCGAGTAGTTTCGCCCCGATTTAAGCTTCTAAGATTTTTGGCAGCCTTATGAATAGTGTTCCTTGGCAGGACTTTACTGCCGTAGCTGCCTTTGTTCAACCCACTCACGTGAAGATTTCCGAAGGCGAGTGTTTAAGCTGAGATTCGGCTGAGTTACTTGTTAGGAACCATATTAGCCTGAAATATATACGTTTGACTCAAACTCGGGAAACGCACCTAGCTGATGACCTCAGAGAGGGACTGACTGTTGGTTGCCGAAAGGTGTTCAGCGGCCTTATGTGTAGTGTTCCTGCAAGCAAATAGACAGAAGTTTGTATGATTGGTAGTTTAGTTGGCCACCGAGGAATCTTCAATCTTCATGCATGGCCTGTTTTAGATAAAAAACGACCAGGATCCACGGAGGCAAATTGCGCACTTTGTCACGGGAACAACACAAATACTTGAACGTCCAAATAACTGTTGAATTTCAAACATTTGTCACATCTCAACTAGCCTACGGTTTTTGCTTTTTGTGATTTTGGATTTATAGCATCTGACGAACGTTTTGCCCAGTCGAATTTTGCTCACGAGGTTACGTCGTTCACCCATTATTCTATCAAAACATAAAACAATTGGACTGAAAAAAGACATCACATGCAAGCGGATGCAACTCGTATGGGGACTATTGTTGACGTCATATTGTACCCTTTTGTCGATTAGCAGTCATTGAGTTCATGTGGTTTTCTGCCCACATAAGTTTTTTAGTCACTTCTACATTCCATTTGTAGCACACATATTATGTCTGGGTCTATTCGATAATAATAGAAATATTTATCATTGAAAAGTAATACCGTCACGTTTACGTGCAATCGGTCAGTCAGTCGTATTTACTGCTCTAATGACTGCTCTAAAACAAAGGTTTGGGGCAAACGAAACCTAGATGTTACACCTCTTTTATGAAGACAAAACATGCCTGCAAACAGCAAGCCCGGATAGATGAAAGCTGGTGAAAACACGACACTTCACTGGTTGTTCTTACTCGGACCAGGGAACGCCAATGAGCTGTCGGCGAGATGTGTTGGGAAAAAACCCTGCTTTAACATGCCAGCCTTCTGGACAGTTATGTAACTTGTGTCCTTTGCTATAAGTGCTATGTCTTCGGGCTACTTGAAGGTCACAGAAGTTGACTAGGCATCTTCTTGGCCATTTGCTGTCAACGAAATGACTGTCTCTAAGACATCAGACGTAGAATTACAGTTCTGAAGTACTTGAATGGTGTTTGATTCGAATTAGAGTTAAGTACCTAGGCTTAAGGGATCTTATCAGTTTGGTTATTATATATATATACCTAATATCATAATAAATCGTTCAGCCGTAGCACCTTCTCTGTGCCAGGCTGCCGTGCCACCAGAAAGAAGTAAGAGGGCCGGGATAATACCAGGTTTCCCAAGCCTGGACAAGGGAAGTCAAGATGCAGAGGTCGGGTTCGAACTACGGACTTTCCGGTCAGTAAATTCGCCCTCTGACCACTGAGCCACCTCACCCCCATATATAGGAAGAGAATTAATATTAATTTTGAATAGCCTAATGTCTTGGGAAGCGTCCAAATAACTGCTTAACCTAAATACCAACGTCACATTGAACGAAACCGATGGACATCTGCGCACGATGACTACTACCACATACCGCTTGCTCTCATGCACTTGTGCGTCAAACCAAACTCTTTGTCCCTAGTTAAGACCGGCGGATGAACAGCTGAGGAGCAGCTCTCCCAGTATGTCCAATCAATGAACCATAGTTATCAGTTTAAATGGATTGACTGAACAGTTGAGCTTACAGTTCATGCAAACGAGCATCAGGTGGCTTGCATCATCCAGGAGAGGCACTCTAGAACACATAAGGCTAGCGAGTGCTAGCCATCGTTCTGCAAG
>NW_008752104.1:261980-280710 GCF_000715545.1 Opisthorchis viverrini
AGTCTTCGGTCGCCCTCTGGACTGCACTTTTCAGCGAGTGGGCGTATGTGTATGTCAGTGATAGCTGTCAGACCAGTCAATCAACACGCGCCCACGGAGCTGGGCGCTTGGATTCGGTTCCCATTGGCTAGAGCGACCGACCAGTTGGACGGGAAGCATCTAGCAGGGGAGATTATCAGTCTTGAGTTGGAGGAGAAGCACTACGGCTCACCAGCGTGGGATCTGAGGAAGAAAGCGGATGAAATAACTGAAGAATTTGCCGCCCTGTATACCCTCAGACGCTTTTAAAGAACTAGCCGTTACAACCCTAGTACGAATAATCCTGAGGAAAACTACTCTTGCCATGATCAGCCATCTGTCAGTAATGTCGGGTTTTTGGCGTACTCATCTATTACTGGATTGATTGCAACCTGTTAATTAAAGACATAAGCGATGACTCCGTGGGAGGACGAGCTATGGTGTACGCAGAACTGTTCACACCTGTTCACTGTGAGCTCAGCGGTCAAGTGGAAAAGCATCAAAACACTGGAAAGAGTCGAATGGAATCGCAAAAATCGGACGAGGACTTTTCAGCACAGCTGACCTTCAGGGGAACCCATGCACGTATCAAGACACTTTAAGACCAATACGAGTAAATGGAAGTCAGCTTCGAAAGTGGCGCGTTGTCTTTCGAGAAGTCTGTCTTCAGTTCTCCTGGTACTGAGACTCGCTACATCGGCCGGACGACGAAAACGTGATATCCTACTTGACATTGTTTTTACCAAGCAGACATTTGCGCATCAATTGGCTGAGATTTAGCTATGTATATGTAGGAGCCTGACGACGGAATGGAGGGAAGTTTTTTCCCTGCTCAGCTGAAAGTTCTCAGTCCATTTATGAGTAAAGTGCCATGACTACCTTAAAACTTTGGTCAATAGACCGTGGATCGTAAATTTTATCACAGATAGAGTTTTATGGGGTCACCGGATGGATAAGAAATCCGTTTTTACGGCAAAATTTGCCAAAGGTGATAAGAATAAGAAGAATATCACAAGTGTAACGAGACTTAAATGTAAAACGAACTGATTCAACCGTAGGCTAGCAGATTTGTTAGCGTGGTAAAAAGGATACCACGGTTTTGAAAACGCTTGACATGCATTCAGTAACCTATGAGGAAAAGGTGGTTGCATGTCTCGGCTGTCCATCCATCAATCCATCCTGTAACCAGTTATCAGTTTTTCATTTTAGCAGATGTGACTCCAGGAGGGATCATGTTCCAAAGCTCCCAAGTTTGCAGTGATGTTCTCGGCGTAATGTAATCACGCAAACGGGAATACTCGAGAATGGTGACTAACACACTACCATTTCAAAGTAAACGGATAGATTTCCTTTTTACGTGATGATCAAAGGACTCATGGGTTAAATAAAAGTGACAGTACCACCAATAACAATAATGATGGTATTAATACTACCACTTCACAAATTCGGGACTAGTGTCAAAAATTAGAGCGGATACTTGGCTACATTTCAAGTATTCCGGGGAGTCTTTTGCTGTTTCTTGAGGTTTTTGCTATCAACGGTCCGCAGGTCTGAAGTTAAGCGAAATCTACTTCTACCCTAAACGAGAGAATTAACACATCTCTGGTATTAGAGTTGTAGCATCCCAGTGTGTCCCTCCAAACTTTCCGCATCAAATATTCAAACAAAAATAAGAGTAAGCCTGGTAACTCCAAAACCGAGGTCCGGAAATAAAAAGACTTATTGAATTACTAATCTTGTGGCATTCTCTGCGTTTTAGTGATAGATTTACGTTTAAAACAATGACAGAACACACCCGATAATACTTCTGAGCTTTGTATAAGCAACGTATATTCCACCGAAGCAGGATAAAGCATGGATAGAATCCAACCCGCGTGCTATCGTGTATCGCAGGGTGGAAATCGGACACAGAATAGCCAACTTCACGTTGGTCTGTCTGTGGTCGCGCGAAATCGGGCAAATGCGATCTGCATATGTATATGCCAGGAACAACACGCGGAATTTCCTGTGGCTTTCTTATTTTTCGACCGTAATCACAAACTCAAAAATGTGCTCTTTAGCAGCTTCAGGTCAGATGAGCTGATTCCGTGCCACCTCTTTTACCCAGCCAAACAAAGTTTATTTCCATAACCAAACTACTCACAAGGTTGCTGAAAACTCCTCGACAGTCCACGATTTCTTTTGCCCTTCTTGGGGTTTATCAGGTAGGCGCAGTATCCGAGTTTCCGTTAACCTTATGTTCTTCTTGAACCCAAATTGGACCGTTTTCGAGAAATACACTTATTTGCAAATAATTTGGTTTTCACGAGAGACTCAACTGAATATCCAGTTTATGATATTCTACAACTGAATGTGTTGCACACAGGCCTACCTGATGAGCACCACAAAGGGCGAGACCGGTTATGGACTGTCAAAGAGCTTTTGGCAAACTTTTGAGTAGTTTCCTTTATGAAAATATACTTCGATATCTTGAACATCGTGCCAACTGAATCATGAGGCGGCTTGTGCACGGCAATTTAGTTGTAGAATATCATAAACGAGAGATTCAGTTGAGTTTCTCGTGAAAACCAAGGTGATTTGCAAATTCATGTGTTTCTTCAAAGCCCATTTCCTTTTTTTCCGACTTGTTGTCGTGACGTCAACGTCTAGGGGCTTGTTTCAGCGGGATTAACAGCTACGGTCGCGTGCTTGCACCTCACAACATTTAGCAGAGATCATGGCGTTGTGTGTAAAGAACCAGATAAACAGATTTGAGCACCTTTCATGAACTTGCGCAGATTGAATCAGTTGTCTCGCCAAGCACTGATCTTTCCAACTGATTTCCGTGAGAATTCGATCATATTTAGTGCGTTCTGAAGGTAAAGTGTTCAAACGTTCAAACTCTGCTGCAGGATAGAATATTTTACTGTTAAGTCCATTTCACGAGAATAATTCGTTTGGCACGAGAAGCTAGCTGCTCGTTCGAAAGATGACTGACCCGGGGGTGGGGGTCACTTCATCTATATCCATTTTCAGAGTATGTCAAGCCCACTGTTCAGGCAATTCGGGTAGGAAGAAAACCAAGTTTAGGTTCAGAAGAGCTCGTCTGCAAATGCTTAACTATAGTTGGAAGTTGCTGTAACTGACGGAGTTATCCGTGGTACACAATAAAATACTCCCAAGAGACAGGCTCCCATGTGATCTATGCTGAGAAAGCTACCTTCTTACTGGGATAGAGGGGTTTTACTTGAAGTGAAAGGTTGGAAGCGATCAGCTGCTACAGCCCAGCTTATGGTCCGCTGATTGTTCGTCAAAAAGAGTTTGTCAAATACTTAAATGCAACTCAACACAGTGAAACCATAAGCGGACGGATGGAATCTTGTTTCGGAGTCCAACTGTAATCGTTTTACTTCTGATGGTTCTCAGGTCATCTCACACCATGGTGCCCTCTTGGTAAATCCTGAGCGACACTGGTAGTGTCAGCTGTAACACATCCCTTTTCCAGTGTATACAGATATCCAATTTAGTCAACCGAACAATGAAACGACGTTTTTGGAAGCAAGGCATCTTGTGCTATTTCATCTGCAGGTATGACAGCCAAGCGAGATAATGTGTCTGACGCAGAAAGACCCTTTTGAGTTACGTACTTTGATGCCCGCACTGTTTTAATGTATGCAGTATGAAAATTACCGTAGTCTTCATGAATGGTGACTGAAAATCGTGTGCCCCTTCGAGACCAGATTGCCATGCTCAGGCATCGCATCAATCCATGCAGCGGAAATAAAGAACTGCTGCTGGTGTTATTGCAGAAATGAAAAGAGCACCATTGATTTCCTCGGGCGCAAGTTTGCCTTGAAAGTCCATTTTAATGTTTCACCTGTGCCTTTGAATCCCCGGAGTTGTGTTAGGTTTGTTAAGATGTGACCTTCTGAATTCGAATGTGATTTCTGTCAAAGCATCTACTTTTCTTTAGGTTCTATCATAAGGGGAAGTCTTTGCAATAAGCTTTGTATGGGGTCGACGGATATACATCGTTAATGGCATGTGACCGAGTTACCGGCGACTTGTACTTTGGCTTGTGTGTCCTGGAACAGTAGCGTAAGAATGGTGAGAGACTTTTGATATACGTTTATGAACAGCATTTGTTGCGTGGCAACCGATGTTCGGGGCGCTTCTTAAAGCAACAACGTCCCGATGCGGTCCTGATTGGGTATCAAATGTAGATGGTTGTCGATAGTTCAGAAACACCCAAACGGAGAACCTGGGCGACCGAAAAGTCTGCCAGTGCCCGTGCGAGTCAAACTTCACCTTTCTGCTGAAAAATAAAATAAACCGTGGAAAGGTAGCAGTGTCATGGTGATTAGGTGTCCGAAACCAAACTCGTTAACATCACACAGACGTGAATGACAAACAATTACTCATGCCACCATTTAAATCCACAGATCTCGCTGGATGACCATTGGTTCAGAATTCGAGCTCCAGAATACTGCCCGAATCACAGAATGCAAAGACAAATATTAGACTCGGAGCGAATTGACAAAATCTCCCGTGTTGGTATCAGAAACAACCTTGCCTCATATTGGTTCACCGTGGATGCGAGTGCACGGAAAGCCTTAGAAATCCAGGAAAGTCCCGAGTTTTTTTGTCATGTTGGCGATATTTCCAGTTGAACAGGCTTCCACAGAGCCAAAGGGGCTACCTATCCTGCTATTGTTTTCTGCCTTACCGACCAATTCGGCACAAAAAAACCAAGGGGCTGAATACATAAGATTCAGAAAACAAAGAACAGCGTTTAAAATAGTCTTGTTGACTACTAAAATCGCCCTCAGTCTTAAGTGCGGTAGACTACAAACTTCGATATTGGATTCTCGCTCAGTCGAGAAGAGATTGTTGTAGTTTTTATCGCCTCCTCTCAAGACCCATGTGTATCGTTACATGACAGTCATTAGCTAGCTGCAGACATTACGTTTTTTGCGTTTTAACTGAGAAATAGCGATTTCGCTACCGCCCTCGATAACGGTAAGAAGCTTGTGAGCAAAACAACATCTAGAAGTCAGTTATATATGTATAACGTTGAAAAGCCTTTGTACAGCCTTTAAAGAACTTGTTTGTTCCGAAAGAAAAGTTGGAAGTAGACTTCTTGGATATCGTACTGGTTTCCGGTAGCAAATATTAGCCTGCTTCAGGTTGACGCTGAATTCGACGTCACCAACTGTGGGTCACCATGAACGGTCCTTCTCAGGACGGCGTTTCACCATCGAACCCTCCCACTATTACCAAAGTCTAACAATCGGCTTCTCGGTAAATGAGTCTCTGATCTTGAAATCGCCACTAGTGGACTTTATCACTTGTGCTACTTAACTCTGTGAATGACTGAGCGACGCACCAGCATGCGCAGGAATCTCGCGTAAACTTGATCACCGAGATTTGGATTATGGACCCGGACCGTGTTTGTGTCCTTACATAACATGTCGAGCACACTAAAGATCTGAGGTTCGCTATTTATGACTTCTTCTACGATAGTGAGTTCGTTAGGGCGATGCTAAAGGCAGATAGAACGATTATTTCACTACATAAGCAGCTGGTTCGGGTATAAATCTTTATATGAGGGATCGTGGCATTGAATACATCACAGCACTCTGCTACATGTAATCAACTGGCCAACTAAATCGGAGGTGGGTATTTTTATCAGCACAGCAAATTATGCGTACGCAACTGATGAAGTCCCCACGAGGATGTAAAACTGATTAAAGCAGCACCGTCTATGTCCGAAGCATGAAAGCAGGCTCCACAAGATCGCTATGGTTATCGGTCCATGCTTATATGGCGTCTTGGATTTAGATCAACACGATGGCATTCAGCGCACGTTTTTGAAAGCGGAATTAGATCTTAGACCATAACGACTATGTCAGGAGCGATATTCAAGGAACATCTGTGAAGCCGGTTCGATAAAAAAGCCACACAAGCTAATGACCAGAGAGTGAAGTACGAAACAATGTGAATCCCGCAGTCCGAAAAACTGCTCACCACTCAATGTTGCGACAAATGTTTTCAAATCTAATTACGTCTATTGGTTCCTCAATAAAAAACTATTTAACCGTTAAATTATGACTGTCTAAGGGATACTCTCGGGAAGGTCAGATTCCTGAATGTAACCTCAGAACGCCCGAAACTTACTGCTCCACCAAAATCTCAACAGGAAAACCGGCAAGCATCCAGGCCAATGAATCATTCAATCAATTCAGCGATAGCTGATAAGTGTTCAGGCACGCCACAGAAGCACGACCGAATGTGATCAGCGTTCAGGCATTTCATAGTAGCACGATCGATGTTGACGGGTGTCCACTAACGCCTATCAGACAGCCTGGATCAATGTCAGATAGTCCTCTGTAAATAGCGTGGGGCCGTTGTAACTTTTGCTCTTGCACTCGCTTGCTCGGAATATAACTGCTGTGTTCCCTTGTGTGAGTAATTTTTTTCCAGCAACTAGGCGCTGGAGTGGGTCAGCAGCAAATACCACAGATTGGCGAATCAGTAGATATAACAGATACAACTTGCACAAACCCCATATCAATTTAGGATGGCAAGCCCTCCTCGGCGAGCTCCACCCAATGACAAACCAATCTCTAATTAAGACCACTTTATGTCCGTCTCAAGATTTGGTCCAAATTTGCACATCTGGCATACAATTGAAGACTATCCAAGTGCCTCTGAGGAGCGGCTGCCTGTCTCAAAATGTACCGGAATGGAACTTTATGCAAGATCCCAGAGAGCCCCCGACTACCAGTATACCCAATTTGTGTTTTAATGGGGATGCTAATCGTGGTTTTCAGATAAATGTCCTTTTATTAGTACAATAAGGCCTGCATAATGGACCTCCTCAAAAAATTACTATTATGGTGAGAACATCGACGAATTAGTGAGCGGGTAGCAAAGTTTACCTCGACAGTCGACTGAGATGGAAATGAAGAGTCAAATATAACATGAGAAAGGTGCTGACACGAATTATTAATAACGTAACGCATTCGCTTCGTTCGCTGAGTAATTTCTGGATTTTTGTGTAAACGATATCAGTATCCATCATCTGATGGCTAGTGCGCGGAAAAATAGCAGTGGACAAATTATCCTAGACAGCGTTTTAAAGTCTGATGATGCGCTACACCCAAGGGAGTCACCCTCCAAATGAAGTCTCTTCCCTGAAGAGGGAATACACCAAATTAGGAAGGACGTGTCTATAGAAAATTTTGCATCTGCATGTGAAATAGGAGGACATACATCAGCAATCCGACGATTAAATGGGACTGGTTTAATGTTTATTGAAAGGGGCAGATCAAGATAAGTATTGGGAGTCTTTCCACTAAATTACGTCATCCGGCAAAGTATGAGGCTGTCTATTTGACAAGATATGTTTTGACTCTACAAAACGATAACGCTGTGAACGTCATTCAGTATCAGACAGAATAAATCATGCTTTGTTCAAGCGTATTGGGACACTGAAATCACTCAGAGCTTGAAATAGCCTACCAGGAGCGAACAAATTAGCACTGACCACTGCGGAAATGGCTTACATATAATAACTGTCACCGACAGATGAGTGTACTTTAGCGACAGCGAACGTCCGCTACCGTCTAACAAATATAGACCATCCCGGTTTGCTTGCATATCAAGACCTGCGACCAAGGATCCTTTGTAGCAGAGAGTGTCCAGTACGATATTGCTGACAACTATGCCGAATGTCTTTTTGATTAGAATATGTAGTGTGGGACGCGTGCTTACATTTTGAAGAAAGCTCGGAACGGGCTTATCGCTTCCTGAACTTGAAAAATACAATTTGATACGTGGGACTAAAGAGAGCTTTATACTCATCTTTTGAGCTTAAACAGCAAGGAGTTAGAGAAATATACTCATTCGGAAACAACTTTGGTTTTTGCGAGAGACTCACCTGGAACCCAGCTGAATCCCCCGTTTATGATGTTTTCAGGCAACTGAATGTGCCACACCAGGCTGCCTCATATTCAGGTGCCACGATATTCGAGATATCGCGATACATGTATATTTGTAACGCACTATTCATATGGTTGCTGATTTGGCTGCCTTTGAAAATTCGGCAATCTTCTTTTGCTAGAAATATCGACTGGTTGAACACAAAAATTCACGATATTTCGATTACCACATACCACTCTTTTTCTGGCTAAATTTGTCCGGTTGTTCTTCCTATCCCTTTGCGGTCTTCCAAGAATGGAATGCTGACATTAGACCGAATATCAATAGTTAACACATTCATACGTTTCTCGGGATACATAATCAAAAACTTTGTCCTCAGTTGACTATTGAACTCAAAAAGCAACTGGAATTCAGCCGCCTTATGAATAATTGCATGAGGCCATTTCATAGCTTTGCTGATTGTTTCCAGTCTGCCAATTAGGGGAAACACTCTGATGAGAATTTTTTGAGCAGTGAAGCTATAAAGCGACGACCAGCTCATCAAGATTGTAAAACTTGCTTGCATATTGTTAGACGGTGTTAGGCAGGAATCCACACGGATCCCAAGCGACGACCATCAAGATTGTAAAACTTGCTTGCATATTGTTAGACGGTGTTAGGGAGGAATCCACACGGATCCCGCTATACCGCACGTCACGTTGCGCTGCTACGGCCGAGAAGCCTGGCCCGCTCGAGGTTGGCCCAGATTTCGGGACGCTTGCCGGTCCGGCATCAAGTCATCTGATGGCTAGTGCGCGGAAAAATAGCAGTGGACAAATTATCCTAGACAGCTTTTTAAAGTCTGATGATGCGCTACACCCAAGGGAGTCACCCTCCAAATGAAGTCTCTTCCCTGAAGAGGGAATACACCAAATTAGGAAGGACGTGTCTATAGAAAATTTTGCATCTGGCATGTGAAATAGGAGGACATACATCAGCAATCCGACGATTAAATGGGACTGGTTTAATGTTTATTGAAAGGGGCAGATCAAGATAAGTATTGGGAGTCTTTCCACTAAATTACGTCATCCGGCAAAGTATGAGGCTGTCTATTTGACAAGATATGTTTTGACTCTACAGAACGATAACGCTGTGAACGTCATTCAGTATCAGACAGAATAAATCATGCTTTGTTCAAGCGTATTGGGACACTGGAATCACTCAGAGCTTGAAATAACCTACCAGGAGCGAACAAATTAGCACTGACCACTGCGGAAATGGCTTACATATAATAACTGTCACCGACAGATGAGTGTACTTTAGCGACAGCGAACGTCCGCTACCGTCTAACAAATATAGACCATCCCGGTTTGCTTGCATATCAAGACCTGCGACCAAGGATCCTTTGTAGCAGAGAGTGTCCAGTACGATATTGCTGACAACTATGCCGAATGTCTTTTTGATTAGAATATGTAGTGTGGGACGCGTGCTTACATTTTGAAGAAAGCTCGGAACGGGCTTATCGCTTCCTGAACTTGAAAAATACAATTTGATACGTGGGACTAAAGAGAGCTTTATACTCATCTTTTGAGCTTAAACAGCAAGGAGTTAGAGAAATATACTCATTCGGAAACAACTTTGGTTTTTGCGAGAGACTCACCTGGAACCCAGCTGAATCCCCCGTTTATGATGTTTTCAGGCAACTGAATGTGCCACACCAGGCTGCCTCATATTCAGGTGCCACGATATTCGAGATATCGCGATACATGTATATTTGTAACGCACTATTCATATGGTTGCTGATTTGGCTGCCTTTGAAAATTCGGCAATCTTCTTTTGCTAGAAATATCGACTGGTTGAACACAAAAATTCACGATATTTCGATTACCACATACCACTCTTTTTCTGGCTAAATTTGTCCGGTTGTTCTTCCTATCCCTTTGCGGTCTTCCAAGAATGGAATGCTGACATTAGACCGAATATCAATAGTTAACACATTCATACGTTTCTCGGGATACATAATCAAAAACTTTGTCCTCAGTTGACTATTGAACTCAAAAAGCAACTGGAATTCAGCCGCCTTATGAATAATTGCATGAGGCCATTTCATAGCTTTGCTGATTGTTTCCAGTCTGCCAATTAGGGGAAACACTCTGATGAGAATTTTTTGAGCAGTGAAGCTATAAAGCGACGACCAGCTCATCAAGATTGTAAAACTTGCTTGCATATTGTTAGACGGTGTTAGGCAGGAATCCACACGGATCCCGCTATACCGCACGTTTTTAGGCGCTGCTACGGCCGATAAGCCTGACCCGCACGAGGTTGGCCCAGAATTCGGGACGCTTGCCGGTCCGGCATCAAGGCGAGATCTGATTGGTCAACAGGCTGGACCCAACAGCCAATCATGACCCAGTATCGGCCAAATGCCGGTTGCCAATGGCGCATCCAGAACGCGTCAGAACTTCCAGAAGGTTATAACCACTTACGCTATATATGCGAAGCGCTGTACAATTGTTCTTGACTTCGTTTTGGGCATTAATAGACCTTGTGCACCTTTGGTGTTTGTTTTGAAGTGAAGGCTAGCTTGGGAGGCTCAGACCGAGAACTAAGCTGAGGAAAATACCCTTACTACAGACGGAAATTGTATCCAATCTCCTCCAACTATATTGGTTGGCTTCACCATCTTTCTCAAAGTTGTTTCTTGCTAGTGCCTTGAGACATCCTAATAGCGTTACAAATTCAATTACTACATTGATTTGTGTTGTTGCAAGGCTTAATGGAATATGAAAAGCACTTTAAGAACGAAGGTAAGAGAACAGCAGTATGAAAATACATTCAAAAAGTACAGTATGTTGAATTCTACCTGCAATTTTGAGGTGACCGTCTGAAGTGAAAGATAGTCGACATAACAAAAAAAAGCTAGAATGGCCTTACAAGGACTTTATCCACAATTCCAGTTAATCACCGAAAATACACACCCCTGGTGTGTTGAGGCAGCAGAAGGGGCTGTTTAGGTAACATCATTTGGAGTGTAGCGTGACCGTCACGGTAAATTGATCGGGGTCACTGGTCAGTGAGTTTTGGGTTATCCGTTTTATATATACAATACATATATTCAATGTATGCATAAATGTATGTATGCTAAGGGGTATGTTTCCAGACGCAACCTTAATTTTCCTTAACTCGAGTTTTTTCCCGGAACTTGCTAAAAATTTGGTGAGAATCAGAAAGCGCTCTGGTAAATGCCTGGTTCCACTTTCATACTTCTGTTGTTTGACATAAGATCCGTCAAAGAGTGTCTCTTGAAAGATTTACTTCCTTCTTGTAGACATGTTACATTTTGCAAACATGAGTTTTATTCAACGACCAGAACGGGTATATAATCAAAACTTGGGCTTGTGAAAAACGTGTAGTTCACGCAAACTGATCACGCTTGTTCAAAGTTTCAGTCATGGTTTCGTTATGTTTGGTCATTTAACTACCTATTAGTTAGGTTGATGCCTTGGGATTGTTAGTGAGCTGGTTGTAACGTAATTAGATCGATTATCAGAAGATGACAAGCACCAACAAATGTCTGTGTTGCCAGAATGATGATGATTACAAAAGCTATGTGTACTTGATAAAAATAAATACAATGCAAGAAGGGAATAAGGCGGAAAGTGACTTATCGTTTACGGAAAATTGTTGAGAATTCCCGCTTGAAGTCCGGAAGCGGGACGTGTCTTCTCTGCGGTATAGCCGCTACGCATGTTCCATGGTTATCCGTGGGGACTTGTGGAGCTCGGTAGACTTTCCATCCGGTGCGTGCGAGTGTGCCTTTGGATCGAGTTGCATGCCTATTTATTGTATGTGGCGTGAAGAGAGGGGTGTCCCTTCGCGTTTGTTAATTGCATGAACATGAATACAACCTATCGAAATAGACCCGTTTGCAAATAAATCGGTTTGCGAGAGACTCACCTAGAAACCAGCTGAATCTCTCGTTTATGATGTAATTGAAGTTCGTAAGCCTGGCGCTTGGGGCAGGTGGTAGCCACGTGAACAAAAATGGTTGGGAAGTTTGGTGTACATGTTGTCGGCTAAGGTTGCAAGTGGGACAGGAATTGTTACGTGATTTGAGTGTTTGTGACGTGTGACCACTGAAGGATTTTGAAAACACCTTTCGGTGACAGTAACATTTAATTAAACACAATGGTACCCACGTTGGATTCTTCCGTCTCCAATGTGTTCCTAAATTAATTGTCCGCACACGATTTTGACGGAATCTAACTAAATGTCAGTGTGGGGATATGGTACACGCTAGTAAGTAAGAAAGTCTCTTTACTCTTCACTGGTCTGAAACATAACCACGCTTGCACTGAATGGTGCGTTAGGTTTAATCTAAATCATTTGACTTAGTTTTGATCTAGTGGACACTTGCGTGCGAATGTACCACGGAGAAGCGTTCTCCGTATTTGAGAATTCATCCTGTAAGTGAAGCAAATCACAGCTGAGAAGTCAAGAAGCTATGTTTTGAATCGGGGAACATCCAACCGTTCGGCAACCGGTTGCACTTAACTTGCACTTAGACGGAATAAAGCGCTGCTAATCCTTCAACCATGGGATCAACATCACCTGGTCGGCGGACCTGCTCCCTACAGATGACTTCTCGGATGGAGGTCTTGCTCCTCTGGACTACATATAAATTGTTGCCAGTGTTTAGTTGAAATTACGTCGTGCAAGTGAGGGCACTCCACTCTTATGAGAATTGCACACGGTCTATAGTTCCCAATGAGTAAAAAGAAACAGATTCACAGCATGGATTCCCAAACCTCTCCTCATTACAAACACCTGTACTCCTTAGAGTGCATAGCGATTCACGGCTGTGGTAGTAAGACCATGGTTGAGATTTCAAAACATTTAGAGTCGTGGCAAATTCTAAAGCAGTTTGTCGGCGTTTATCCGTCAAATTAGCTCAGCATATATGCTGATTTATAATGGGCAACTCCGATTCATTTCCATGTTATCTTATCCTATGAACACACAAGTTAGTAGCGATGACTTCTGTTCATTTCGGTCCCACCAACGACACTGGCACTGATCATGCTGGTGGGAAAACTGCTCCAGCGTAGCATTTGTTTCTTGGACTTCTTTTTTAATGAGACTGGTTAGAATTTTCTACACTCGCGAACATTTTGGGTATGGGGGAAAAATTGCACTCGGATAACAGGTCAAGATAGTCTAATGGAATATGCTTCACTTTTTCCGTTAGACTAAGTAACGTTTGTCTGCGATGCTTGCTTTGGAGTTGTTTTTTTACACAGACTTGGTTGAAAAAGCCCATGCATTAAGGCAACACGATAGTTCAGGGTAGGGGATAATCTGACTCAACCGTCGCAACTAAAAACGGCTTGTAAATATTTCCATTTTTGAGAACAGCCCTTAACCAACCGTTCTTGATAAAAGACAGACCGGTGGCACGTGATTACTGGCAGCGCGTTGAACGTTTAGGCATACGGACGGTTTTCGGTATGAAATGCGCGTCGTTATTGTGTTGTTTACTCTCACCAAAACTTGAGATAATGGCAGAGAAATCACGTGACTCCCTTTGGATTCAATAAAAGTAGCGTATTTTTCGTGGCATAGTGTTTTTGGACGATTTGTCCCGTAGGCACATTCTTTCATGTGTGAGGCATCACGTCTGCTTTCATAGTCACAAGCAGTTACGTGAAAATGTGTCGGAAAGCAAGTCTTATATGAAAAACGCAACAGATCTCAGCTTGGCGCTTATAACGCACATGGTAGTGTCACCAGAACGATTAGTTTACATTAATTAAATTCCGTTTCCCTGACATAAAAATACTATAAGGCGTATCGTTTTGCTGTAACATCCTTTTGGTGCCTAGCTATCATGCCACCCGAAAGAAACACGAGGGATCAGATACTGCCAGGTTGCCGAAGACTGGACAGAAAAAGTCGAGAGGGAGAAGTCGGGTTTGACCCAAGGACCTTCCGGTCAGTAAATAGGCGCTCCAACTGAGCCACCTCGCCCCACATATTCTTTGCTTCATCCTTCTACTCCTTTCATACACTGGTTATTCCGCTGCATACATCTATAGTTTCAATCATTTACGTGTGTTGTGCTATCTGCACTTACATCGTTCGGAGAAGGTAATTCAAGGTTGCGGAAAAAAGCTCCGAATGAGAGCTGCATATGCTTTGAAGTCCGTCAGACCGGCTCTTGGGTTTAGTTCTGAACTCCGGTCTATTGTTCAGTCAGCTGATCTGAATATTTACCTGAACCTCAGCCTTTTCTGTCAAATGTAGGTGTACGAACTATGAGGCGGATACTTTGGGTGTGTTCTACTTCACAACTTGACTTGAATAGTTGTCGAAAAATAGAGATGGGCGACTGTCTAAGCGCGATCAACTACATCGTACACTTTGTTTTCAAAAGGTGTGAAAGTTCTTTGGCTAACATAAAAAATATTTTCTTCTCCACTGTATAAATCCCCCCGCTTTGACCACGGTATGCCGAAAATTTGGTCAATAACTGTTGAAGAACAGTGTTTTGGTTAGAATTTCTTCTTTTCTCTCGAGGACTCGTCGAGACAGTGATGATTAATCGCCACCTTTTAGGCTCATGCATACAGACGACCTTAATAACTTATACAGTATAAAAAATGAACAGAAAATACCCTCAGCTGTAGCACCCTTTCGGCGCCTAGCTACCATGTCAATCGAAGGAAGTATGAGGGCTGCTATACTACCAGATTGCCCAAGCCTAAACAGAAGAAGTCGAGATACAGAGGTTGGGTTTGAACCACAGACCGTCCGATCAGTAAATTAGCGCTCTAATCACCGGGCCAACTCGCCTACATAATACAGGTAACTTGAAATAATTTTTAATAAAATAATATATCATTGTTCTGGTATATATATATATATATATATATATATATGAAGATGTAAAAATTGGTCAGTTTGCCCTGAAAAGCTACTTTTTACAGTAATGGATCGAATCTATCGTGCTCATTATAAAATTCCAATAAATTTCCCATGCCATTCAACCAGACACGTTCGACTGTTCGTTTGATGTAAACCGTATGGTACGATTGCTCAAAGGCAGACAGCCAGACTCACCTTATCTGGAGCTGAGTGAATGACGCAATCCACAGGTTTCGTACAATCGATCACTGCTGCGTAAATCAAACAATGGAATTTTCCTGAATATTTTTGCAAGATATTTGTCAAAGCTATTGACAAGGGAAACTCTATATAGCCCCTGCAGCAACAGTTTCAAAATTGACAAGGGCTCAGAAATGTTCGGTCATATTTGTAAAACGTTTTCTGATGGGATTATCCTGTGGGACGCGATCGCTCTCTATCGAATTGTGGCGTAATGGACTCAGATCGCATAATAACAATAATTATCGATTTTCTGTTGATTCGGATATTTGCGTTGAACAGGTTTCTTGTAATCTCGTTTATATCTTTCGGCTAACTGGTAGTTTGCTTTGTTCAGATTTTCAATTTTTCTTCACCCGTTGCTGAGATTCGGAAGGAAATCAGTAATAGACTTATACAATCGGTTCGAGATGGCCATATCATCACTCAGATACTGGGTGAAAACTTATAACAAGAACACCATTGACATAAATATTTAGCCGTAGCTTGCAGTGTCCACAATCATACCTAAAACGGGAAGGTAAGTCGCACTGACAAAGCTGAGGCTTATTGTAAATACCTCCATATATGTATCACACCAATGGGAGGGTACTTCCTTACATGAGCCACTCCAAATTGGGCATGAAAAACAGCAGTCTTCCTGGTGGGCGATAATTCGGCATGCGCAGTATATGACCAACCTCCTAGAGCATCTGGTGTTGGAAACTGTTTTTCTTGAGGTACCCAGTATAAAACCGGACACTCGTTTTCCAATTTTTTGGTCGCGTGTTCGTTGACACCTACCTATCTACCTACCTACCAGTTTCGATTCTCTTACGGACCACATATCAACTCGTGCGACAAAATGGCTCGTAACTTGATATACCGATCTCTCTAGATGAATGTATTCTCTTCAATTGGCTGGGACACTTTCCCTTTTAAAAGTGGAACCAATGAGATCAGCTAAGCGCTCACTTGGAACATCATTTCAATCCCGTTACCAATTGGGTGAGGAATCATTCGGACTAGGGACTCAACTACTACTGAGAGACAAGATGCAGCCATAAATCTCTGATGCCATCGGGTTCATCGTCCAGAATCCTGGTGCGATTTGATATCCCAACTGGGTGGCATCAGATAACCGCAAAAGTTTTATTCATTTGCACTCGGCAATGTTGTCTAAACGTCATACTTCGTTGAAGGTGATCGCACCAGTTTAATTCTTGATAGTTTCCCACACAAGTATTGTGTGCAATAACTAAAATAATATTTGAATATTCCTGCCCTGTTTCATTTCATTGGTGGTTTGGAACCACCAATCCTCACGGTGGTTGGACACTTGGGTCTTTACTTAAAGTCCGATAAATCAATACATCAATTCAAATATCAAACTGCTGATAACCTTTTGGAATGAGCCCTACATGCGGCTTTCATACATTGTAACTCAGTCTATTTACTGTACAAATAAGATTACTAGGTTTTGGTTCTTATTGTGATTACATTAGTATGTTTTTTAAGTAAAGGATATAGAAATATAACGCATTACTCGTAAGGGTACTGAAAACTCTCCACCCAAACCTCATGAGTAATGTGTTACGTTTGGACATTACACTGGGAATATTGCATCAAATGAACCATAAATGAACCACACGTGACAATCAGTTAAAGCGAACCACCACATAGTAGATATTCAACTCAACTCACCTGTGTCTCTACTCAAAACCAAATTGGTCTGCAAATGACAGTACTTGTCAAAATCCACAGACGTATGACTAAGTCTCATAACAACGCACATAGTATGAAAAACTAGCATCTGGCTGTCTACCCTTAAATTAAGCTAAATGTCCTGGAAGAGGTCGAAAAATTACTTTTGGAGACAAAATGTTTTTGTAAAAGGAAACTGATTCTTCGGTGAGCAGCGTTATGGTATAAAGATTCCCAATCCGGTGGATACAAGTTACTCAGTAAATTTGCGTTGGAAAGCACAAAATCCGTCCGGTTTGCATGATATTTATCGCTTGTTTACCCGAGTAATATAATTTACGTATTTTTTAAACTCTGAAACAAAAACTGAAATCAAAAGAGTATTGGTTTTTCCTTATCCAAACAGCTGTGTTTAGAACTACACGATAAACGTCCGTTTCTATGTTAGACATAGAATTTCGACAAAACGTAGACTGAATCTGCCTGGCGACCATCGAAAACTAACTTGATTAATACATGACCATTACATTGCACTCAAGATTTTGGACCTAGGCAACACCATAAAAAACATTTCGCTGAATTGATCGCCGAGGCCAGTAAGCTGGCTGTCAAAGACCAGTTATATTCGTTGGACTCTAATGACCACAAGTGAGGTTTTCAACGGATGATTGCAGAAATAATACATGCGTGGCAATCGTTCAAACATACTTTCATAAACGACCAAGGTGCCGCGGGAAAAACAGCGGTTTTTCAGCTGCTTCGAAGAATTTAAGATGGATGTTTCATGGATGAGCGAATATCCACCAAGGCGCATAATTAGGGGCTGCGTTTTTGGCACATTGGGGTAACTGAACCAAGCACTTTACATTACGTTGAGCTCTCACATAACTGCACTCTCACCAAGCCTTGCATGGCTCTAGTTTTAGTCTTAGTGATTGGAATAAATGCCTATTGTGTGTACTTTAGGGGTTGATTACATCGTCTTTATGGAAAACGGTGTGAGCGTGACAAAAAGTATGTAGGCTTCTGAACATCAGCATCTGCCTAAAAAGGTGAAATTTAATTCTACTTAACGTCGAATGAAAAGATAGTCATGGCAGCACAGCAAGAACAGAAAAACAACCGTTTTCTGCTTCTCACTGAATTATCACTTTTGCGGTTTTCTACTGCAGGTAGATTCGCATTCCACATGGTTGCTCGGAGAAGATTTGGACCCTACGTTTTCGGCTACTTCGATGGCGTAAGAAGACAGTCAATTTTTATCGTACGCATATCCCCGAAAAGTAATCTGTCTGCGAAAACATCAGCGCTGTCGAAAATTTGTGGTTTTTTTCTGAAAGACTACGTGCGCTCTCAACACATTGTTCAACTAAACGGTGGGATGAGCTATGAGGCACGCGTGATGTGTATCAGTCGACATAAGTAGCAACTGATTAAGTGACGGAAAGTACAAGTTGTAGGTTTACATAGTGTCGTTTCGTGTTAACCGATGAACTGATTAATAGTTTGCTGTTTCCTGTCGCTGCTGTCCAGCAAGTGCTAATGATACCAATTTTAGACTGTTTGAATGTTTGATTGTCACAGTGAAACTATTCAACAAAAATTAAATTTTTGTTTGATATAATTTTGGTGACAATGGAGATCGTTAAACAAAAGTCTGAAAGTATGTTCAGACACTAAATTTGTCGAGCATACGCGTGAGGAATTCGAAATGTGGTCTGTCTAACACACGAATACCCTGAATGACTAAATAAATAAATTAAATAAATAAATAGAGTGTAAAATAAATTGATCAGTAACCTGGCAAAAATTACTTATGGATGGCTTGCTTTGATCTTGTTTGCAATTTGTGTTATAAACCATGCCAAGTATTCGTAAATATTTGCGCAACTGATCACAAGTTGACATAAATCCTGTTGATTCCCAAGAACTTCGGAGCTCACAAAACACGTGATAAGCTCAC
>NW_008752104.1:280812-283517 GCF_000715545.1 Opisthorchis viverrini
TTCCCAAGAACTTCGGAACTCACAAAACACGTGATAAGCTCACATTTTAAACTGTTGTTAATTACTTATAAATAGTTACCACTTTGAGACTTGCCTTCAGCGAGGAAGGACAAAGATTTAAGTATACTTTTACGGATTTTTTGTCACACGTGATTGTGTAGTTGGTAGTTTTTATGGAAGAATTATTTTCTTCATCATAGAAACGATCCTAATTTAAGTGAACTCTTACGGAATCATGTCATGTGACCCTCATTTCAGAAAGTCATTTTGATTTATTTTTTGTGTAAGTTTACTTATCTATTTATTCTCACGAGAAAAGCGCGTAAAATTTTGTTGAATGCAGACGTACTGCTTGTAGTATAGCACTATGTCTCATTACCATCCTTTGATGTCTTTTAAAACAGAGATTATATAAAGAATCAAACTGAAATTGCTGGTATTGCGGGCATCTCAAATGAAGAACTGATCGCGGGGCATTTTTAGTTGAGTTGGAAAATCAAACGATGCGACTTACTGTATCAGACAATATTTGTATTTCTTAAAGGCATAGATGCAAAAAGTAATCCAATTTTATATGAACCCCAGAGTGATCTAATGAAAATTTTCGATTTTCGAGAAATACACTCACTTGCAAATCAATTTGGCTTTCACGAGGGTGTCAACTGAATCTCTTGTTTATGATGTTCTGCAACTAAATGTGCTGCACATAGGCCGCCTCATGATTCAGTTGGCACGATATTCGAGATATCGCAGTATATTACCATAAAGGAAACTACTCACAAGTTCGAAAAGTTTTCAGCCACATTGTGAGTAGTTTCCTTTATGAAAATTTACGATCTTTTCTAATTTTGCAAATTTCCCTTGAGTATTTTTGTTCGGGTTTTTGAAAGATGCACGTAAGCGCTATAACCATTTAGTGCGTTCAATAGCTATACAAATAGATAAACAATACGGGCCGTTCAAAACGACTACGTTTGCTTTCATTTGCGATTTTTATTATTGGGGCCAAAAGCGTATCCCGCTCCGAAAAATTGTACATGCCATCCGGAATAACATCACAGAGAATCCAACGCAACGCATTGTGCTGGATGAGTTCCTACAAATCTGTCCGACTGGATTTATTGTAGGTTTCGAGTAGTCACACTGCCATTTATATCAACTACAATGTCAATTCATGCAACTGAGTGAACAAAATATATAAAACGTTCGACGATCTAAGTCCGACTCCAACAGGGGAGCCTTTAACTTCGATATCGGCCAGATTCCTGGAATTCTGTGCGGTTGATCAGAACGCTCCAGCTGTCAACTTCCCTCCAGATCATCTTTGATCTTGCTATATTATCCATGATAGTGACTCATCCTTTCCAGAAAATTTGATGAAATCTCATTGTAACCATGATCTAAACTTGGGAATTTTTGGGGTTGAGACAAAAGACCGATAGCAGTAAATATGGAGACGAAAAACGATAAAGTTTTGCCATAATTTTCGAGGAGTAGTGCAGTGTTTCATACAGGTATTGCTTTCACGAGGCGAAGCACCTCGTCCATGGTGGTAGCTTTTCGGGATTATAACAACCAACTGGCATGGATGTGCTAACGTCAGATTAGGCGTGTTTTATCTGCAATGCGGTAGGAAAAATCCCAGCGGATAGGCACACAGGCGATGCACACGCTGCATAGGCAGCAACTACAACGCCAACGTCATTTTAAGGATCTTAGGAACATGCGCCAGATTTTTCAACCAGACTAAAGAAAGGGAAAAGTTGAAATTAGTAAGCAATAGAGTTTACTTTGGGCATCTCTAACAAAGGCCGATAAAACGGAGTGAAATGCAAGGAAAGTTTGTCTTGGCATCACGTTGCCGACCAGGGCGGTCACTCTTTGAAATACCTCCCACCTCTCGAAAGCAGCGCTACGAAGAACCTAGAGTAGTGCTGTTGAATCTGCCTGTTGATCAGTTCTTGGCGTCCTTAGTGCCACCAATCGGGTGTGCGGTGTGTGCTTCCTGTCGTCAGCTAAAATCCCACACAGTCAATAAAGGTGAGGACTGTTCATAAAACTGCATATGCTTCTTGGGTTCGTTACCGCAGACGAAATAGTTTATACGTGAACCTCGGGTCAAGCGATCCTGGTGGGAGCAAAATAAAAAACTTTACCGCTATAAACATGAAGGGAAATTAAGTAACGTTATACTTACTCCAGAGTATATAGGGACAATAACCCGTCACTACGCTTCTTCTGCGATATATTTGGCCCGTCGAAATTTGGAGAGGGTGTCATCAAGGATTTTCCAGGCCATATTCTGCTGCTAACACTTATGAAACTCAGACTTGTGTCGCAAGGAACAAAACGTCCCGCACAATTGCACTCCCACAATGAGCCAGCTCAAATGCAAAAGATTACTTGTAGCTGCTCCAAACAAGCCATCGGCGGACCCAAAGACTGCTGTAGAGCACCATCAGCCATCTGAACCGTCCAAACCGGAATTCTTCTAATGGGTGATCTGGTTTTAGTGCGTATGTGTTCTAAGTTTTTCTCACGCATTGTATCGTTTTCCATAAAGTCTCGTTAATCTTACACCAGAAATTACGTCTTTTGTCAATAAACGTCCAAGCCACCAGGCTAATACACCAAAGAAACCGAAATCTCAGCTGCACTGAAGCAAGTTCTATATCCAAACCCGATGAACCATGGTTCGTCTACTG
>NW_008752104.1:283652-314822 GCF_000715545.1 Opisthorchis viverrini
TATTTATTATTATCATATTATATATTATTATTATATTTATATATATATATATTATATTTATATATATTATTATATTTGTTAATATTTTGTGACACGAAGTCGCCTCAATCCAAAAAGAAGAAAGCTTATAGTGCCGAAAAGATGTTTGTAATATGTAGCATGTACAAATGTATGTATGTATAAAAACCATCCAATTGTGATATCGTTTCGGTGCGCATTTGCTCTGTCATCCAACAGAAACACGACGGCCGAGATATTGTAAATTTATCCAGTCCACAGCCCACTGCTGATCTCACCTCACTTGGTGACGCATCGTTTGTAAGCCAACTATCAGGCTCGATGAACAGCTAATCAACCGCCTGATCAAACACGGTTTCTCAACTCTACATACGCTGCCAACATGTGGTGCACTTTATCCACCAGCACGCACAACACGAGAGCGACGTGTGCTATGGTAATTTTAAATTTATATTACTTAATGCACGTCAGTAACATGGAGTAAAACATCCATTCTTAATATCCAACTGTTATCAACATCGCCCTTTCTCTCCAACAGTCAACAAGCAGTTGAAAAGAGAATTGGGTCTTCCATGGATTGCCTTTCTAGTGTGGATGCACCAGAGAATCTCGCGAACCCACGTACGACACTAAGCGCCTAGGCATACGATACTGCACCACTTTCAATGGGTTAATTGGAACTCACTGGGCCTCTTCCGAACTCTGCACTGGTTTCTAATTCTGCGGTTATCCTTTGCTTGCAGGTTTCACCTGATGAAGAAACTCTTCAGCAGATCTGCATGCACTAGTCGTCAAAATACCTCTTCGTAGCAGCTATATCGACTCACGTAATTCGCGTTTGGCTTTACTAATTTGCCACTATTCTTGCCAGTCAGGTTCCTACAACAAAATACATGATCTGGTTGATCTAAGCAAGATGGCTCAAGCTTTCGCCATTATTTAATGGATTGTCAGAATGGCATGGAGATATCAGCTCCTTGCGGGTTTGCCATGCTGTTCGACTGCAAACGACGACAGATCTGTGTAACCCTGGTCAGAATTTTTCACAGCACGAAGACAGATCACTGAAGGTGCCGCGTGCTGTATTGTGCAGTTGAGCTGTGAACAACACTCCCTTTTGGCCAAAACTTTCTGTCGAGTATCCCTCATGTGCACCTTAGCAATTGAATGGTGTCGGAGAGCCAAAAAGCAGATCTTGTGGTCAGAACCAGTGAGGGAGTAGTAGGCAGTTTCAAGTGCGTTATCCAGAGTCGACGGATTTTCAGCGACCTTATGAGTAGTACATTACAAAGTTATCCAGAGTAATTTCACACCGACCCAGAAGACATACTCTTGTGCATTATCGGCGTAATCATCCCTTTTGTCAGTTTGCTACTAATGCCTACCAGCGTGGTGCACGCGGCTTGGGTTTCCATTAGTTTCTAGAAAACAGGACTTTAGAAAGTAACTCTTCAAAATTGATGTTTACCTATCCCTTTACTCATGGAACTGAGTTGAATTTACGCCTATCGTTTTAGTGTTTCGTTTAGTAATTCGGCAGATTCAGGTGCATACACCATTTGAACACTTTGATTAGGCCGTCATGTTTTATAGCGAGTCTCAGGTAGTCACTGGGTGATTAGGTGAGTTCTGCGTTGGAAGAATGACTTGGTTACCAGGAAAATTGTTCCGACAGAACCTGCAGAAGCGTCCGATGGTACAACAAGTAGAAATGTGAGGATCACATGTATAGCGCCCCTTGTTTCAAATATGCGATAGTTCAACCCAGTCTTATCAATAGAATGTCTTCCCCAATACGTATTACACCAATAGTAAGATTGCTGAAATATCTTCGACACCCTACGACCAGTTTTACTCCTTTTGTGGCTCATCAATAAGACAGTCCCCTGATTCCCGTCATACTCTCCTTGAACCTAAATTGCACGAAATTATCGAAATGCATTCATTTGCATACCATTTTGGATTTGACTGGAGCCCAATCTGTTAATTTCTGAACATCTGGTCTTTATTGATATGGTTTACTGGCACGTAGGACATTTATGGAACCGATCAATAATAAGATCTAGTAACGAGTCAGTGACATTATTGGTAAAGTTGAATAGTTTGCGTTTATACTCGTTTGTGTATGGAGAACGGCTCCATAAAATAGATTGCCAGTGAAGATAGGTCTTTCATACGAGTTGCCTCAACCATTGCTAGTCCATTAAGATCGGTGAAATTTTTAAGGAACAATTAAGAGGAATATGAAACTAAACCACAAACAGGGAGGGTAACCTGCCACTTTTTGAGGAACCCAATTAGTACTTCTTAAGTAGTCTGTCATTGATGTTAGTCACTTGCAACATCAGAAAAGTACAATCGATCATTTCAACCTGGTAACTTATACATTTGGCTTGAAGGGTTGAATAGTTAGCCAGTGATAAATACGTCAAAGGTTTCTGGAAACTCGACATTTGAATGGAGTACAAACATCTTTCACTTGTTTGCATAGCCGTCTTCCATAAGCAAAGCTCTCGTGTATACAACGAACGGTCATATTTTTACTGACTGCATTCAACTATCGCATCTGCAGAAAGAGTCGTAATATAAATCTCCCTCTGTAGTATGAGCGGTACTGTTCGTCGTTCATCGACCATAACCCGCAAAAGCCTCTCAAACTCCACGTAATTCACTTAGTTTATTTTAATTTCACCCGTCCAACCATTGTTCCTTTTCTAAGTTTATTCAAGTAATATAACATGTTCTCGTACATACCACCCCATGGATTTCAGTTGCCCCCAAATATACGGGCTGGCAAAGGTACATGACCCGGGCTGTTAATTACGACCAGTGTAGCCGTGGTACTACTGATGGGGGGGCATGCGAGTAGTATGTTTTGTTCCTGTAAGTTCACTTTGCGTCTCTTGAAAAAGGGGATCTGTTGCGGAATTAGTGAAGTCGCTTCGTAGCACTTGCTTGGATTCGAGAAATGAATGATTGGAGTCAATGAATATCCAGGAGAGTTCAAGAAGACGCGTTCAGGAGAACATGGATGTTCAGTTTTTGTAAATAAGATGCAACTGAGAGTTTTGCTTCCCTGTCCAGTAGTCTGTAACTGGTCAGTTGGCATTTTCTAATAAGTAGCTCCGCAGCGAAGGTTTTCTTCCTTTAACTGGTACCTGACGTGAGCGGCTAACATCATTCGGCTGTTCGTCGGATCAAGGGGCTAAAGGAGACAGCCTGGAAAAGATTGTGTCCACAGTCGTCGTGGAACTTGGGTATTAACTGTGCCCTTTTAGAATATGAACGTCAACGCAGGTCATCTACGCTCTCCAGAAATTCCATCGCTTCTACAGAGTTGCCACTGTTCGGAACTGTTGGCCATATCTGTGGCTTTACCATCCAATCGAACATTAGTTTACCAGTTTCCGCACTACCCTTGAAAGAGTTACTATTGCAATGCATAGTTTTTCAAGTGTTCAGTTTATACACAGAGGGATGAAGTGTTTCAGTCGTTTCAAGTTTCAAGGGTCAAGTCGAACACGGCGTTTCATAATCAATAATAGTAAAGTTATTATTTCATCGACGCTACGTAGATAACATTTTATATTATCCTCGATTGTCGCACCAAAACCGAGGCGATTCCGAACGCTTAATTGGACACATTCACAGATCCATTTTACTGGAGAGCAGGAGATCACCAATACATTACATTTCTTCATGTTACATTGGCTAGGAAACAAGGTGGAATGTTTTAGTGTTGCATTTTGGTGAATATGTCGGGACGTGTGATTAGAAACGGACACGCGGAGGAACTTGTCACAAAATAAATAAAACAGTCATTTAAAACAGAATCGAAACTAGGCACGCAACCTTGAAGCTGCGCGTTTACATCTAATTACTGTTTAGAAGCGACAGTACTCCTGAAAACGTGCGGCGGAAACTGAACGTCACAATCAGAAGTACTTTCAGTGCCAAAGAATTAAGGATCCACTTCAGTGGTGACAGGTAACTCAGCAAACATATTAAGGGTAAGATGCCGGTCCACAACTATTCCGCGGCAATCTATTCATTCCTTTGCGAAGGTTCCGCATCGGTTGGAGGACTGGGCATCTACCTCAAAGAATCGCTGAGCACATGCCTTAAAGCAGTGAAACTGGATAGGCGAAACGCATGACGAACGTGACTACAGCTCGCCTGATCGATATGGATTACCGGGTCAGTAGTGCTTGGTCATTCGGCCTGATTTATCAAATGCCACCAGTTCGTTTTAGTACAACAATCGCTCGCAACGTCAGAGGCGATCGCCATTCAACCGATTTCCTGTCACCAAAAGCATCACCCAAAAGAGTTTACACTGCCTTGGAGGACTAACCACCGCTTTTAACAGATCCTGGTTGAGTTTCCCCTGTTACCAGCCCTGCTTTTTTGCACGTGTTTTACACGTGTATTTCATTTTTATCTGTATTTGATGTCGTTACTTCATCAAAAAGCGACCGTTTAGGATACCCGGTTTTATGCAACAATATGAGAATATACCACCGGCTTACCATTTATATTTTTAATTGGGTTACTAGGACAGGTTACTTGGACCATCATTTTTGACAGTTTTTTCGATCTGATCTTTCTGATATTTGTCTGGAAACACAGCCAGGTCGATGGAAAAGGTTTTTTTAGAGGATTATTGGATTGGAGTATGCTGGTTCCTCATACTTCCGAATCAACTCTCGCGGATGACACGATAAGCTTTCCTGCAACCAGACACTACACAAATCCAATATTCAGAAGCTTACAGAATAAAAGAGAACGGTCGGATAGTAAAGGCTTAAGATGGATAAGCATCTCGTCCGAAGCAAGTACACTCTTTGATTTGCGCAGCCAACCGGAAAGGGAAAGTTCCGTCAAACGTCCTGTAAAATAAACTTTATTTCAAATGACTTGTAAACTCATTGTGTTAAGTAATTGGCTGGACATTTCGACGGGCATTTCACTTGGACCTGTTCAGCGAAACGTTTGAAACCTTTGGAATATTGACACTAGTCTTCCAGGGGCAACGAACATTCAGTAAAATGTCGTTGTTTCAAAGCAACGAGACAAAATTCCTGATGATTATTTTGAAAACCTCACACACTCAAGTGTCCATTAGCGATCGTTTCCTCGACCACTACAACTACTTTTAAATCCGTTGATCGCAAGATACTACGATGGGGCCAGTTATGTCTTTTCAAACCTATTACGTTTCATACAGACATCGTAGGCCAGTTCCTTTGGACGCACACATGTACCCGGCAATCGTCTGCCGGAGCTCACCACATACGAAGATGCGAAGCAAGGTCGCCATTTTTTCTCAACTGTGCTACTCTCCCGCCCATCTCAAAATTACGGAGGTGGAAGTATTCCTGAAATATTCGATGACGAACCTTGAATACGAAGACCATATTGATCTACTACAGAGATAATAGAAATTAACGAGTCTTTGTTATCTTGCCATGCCGTTTAGAATATGGTTGACACCTGAAAATTGTTGCTTTCCATGTAGAATCAAGCGGAAACATGTAGATCGAAGACCAGTCGAGATGAAGATCATTTCACGAATCTTAAGGTCCAGGATAAATTATGCTGACTCTTGATGTTATAACAGCCGTGTGATGCCAACTTGTTTGTCAGTGAGGATATGTACACTGCGCTTCGCGATTCGTATTATTTTCCTAATTAGAACCGCGAGCTTTGCGCGGCGGTCAGATTAAATTTCACCTCAGAGAACTCATTTGTCCGGTTCTATAATGAGTAGAAAAGCCCAACAGGTGAGCAGACTATGACACAACAGCGAAGTATTAAAGCCGTAACTGGAAACTGTCCCCTAGTTGGATGTGGACTCAAGGACTCATTCAGTCAGTGATTATTGCGACTGACAGACGGGGCTCGCTTACATGACCTGTGACGCACGTGCGCCAGCAGTACAGCCAAGTACAGACAAGTCGATAGTTTCGACATTTCCTGACTTCTTAGATCATAGCCTACAATGCACGGCTTTACTTGCCGCTGTCTTCCATTATTTTTGGTCGTACAGCCTCCCAATTTGTAGTTTTACAGACAATTCGATAGTTTCAACATTTCCCGACTTCCTAGATCATAGCCTACAATGCCCGGCTCTACTTGCCGCTGTCTTCCATTATTTTTGGTGCTTGAAGCTGTAGCAGCTGGAAGCAACGCAAGCGTGGCACGTGAGTTGTACACGATAATCGATGTGAATTGACTGACGGAAACACCGGATGTTGAGGACAGAATGATGAAACAGGTCACACGCCTCGTATCTGAGAGCACTGCATTCATGATATTAAGTGGAAAGAATAAATCTGACGACTACGGCAGAGCATTAGCATTCATTCCTGTAAAATGATCCAAACTCTGTAAAATGATCCAAACTCGAAAACGAGATTTGCTCAAATCTTAGTCGTTTCGGTCAGTGAGCCCGTTGACATGACTTCATGTGGTAGCTCCTCCTACACACAATGAGTTAATGCTAATTTCATCCTGTACAGTAGATGAGGTTACGTGCATGTCGCTTATGATAACAAGTTTTACGTTTGACCTGTCTGAATTTGGTGAATAACTTTAGGATCAAAGTGTATCTAAGTCCAGTGCTCACTGTGATTTCGACACGTTGAAATGAGTCAATATGGTGCGTGCTTGAGTAGTTTAGCGCGCATCCGATTTCACGTAAACAAGTGTCTAACTCTTGGAGAGTCCTGTTTCACCAGTATTGTGGGTATTTTCCGCCATCACTAATCCACGAGAATGGAAAGATTTATCTTAACATAATAGCGCCTAATGCTTTTGTGCAAGTATCAAAGTTTCCACGCCGTTAATACAATTGCAATGAATTCAACATGCACGTGGTTTGGTGCGTAGAAACGCATGAGGATGAACAGCACACACTGCATTGTAGGACTGACCATAATGCGATTTAGACGAAATATTTTCGTGCGGCACATTCTCAAACGCTTTGTAGGTTACTGTATTGAGCCCTGTACCCACAATCCTTCCTGATTTTTCACCAACATTTGGATTAGATGCTGCTACAGTCTTTCAGGCAAGCACTTTTCTGTGGTATTATAAAACAGTAATTGACATGTCGGAAAAATCAATATGGTACGTGTTTGAGTAGTTTAGCGCGCATCCGATTTCACGTAAACAAGTGTCTAACTCTTGGAGAGTCCTGTTTCACCAGTATTGTGGGTATTTTCCGCCATCACTAATCCACGAGAATGGAAAGATTTATCTTAACATAATAGCGCCTAATGCTTTTGTGCAAGTATCAAAGTTTCCACGCCGTTAATACAATTGCAATGAATTCAACATGCACGTGGTTTGGTGCGTAGAAACGCATGAGGATGAACAGCACACACTGCATTGTAGGACTGACCATAATGCGATTTAGACGAAATATTTTCGTGCGGCACATTCTCAAACGCTTTGTAGGTTACTGTATTGAGCCCTGTACCCACAATCCTTCCTGATTTTTCACCAACATTTGGATTAGATGCTGCTACAGTCTTTCAGGCAAGCACTTTTCTGTGGTATTATAAAACAGTAAACTCCACATTTGATATGGATGCTGGAGCACTACCAACGCAAACCGCTAAGTGTAAGATTAGCCAACGTACCTCTGATACTCAGACGTTTTAACATTCTACGTTTACCGATTAAGTTGGAAACCTGTCAGTTAAAAGAAAGACTTGGGCGGTTGCGGAAATCAGAGATTGTGCTGTGAATATGTCAGCAAATATAAGGCACACTGGGGATGAAGGTCGGCGATAGCATGATACCATTTGTTCTGATTGGGGAAAACACATGGTCTGCAAACGAGACTAGGCTAACTCGTTTTCTATAGATTCGGCTAACTCAAGGAGTGAGCAAACTGTTTTGATGAGGAATGTTAAAGACTTTGTGTTCGAATCACTGAATGCCGCAAAACCCAGAGGGCTTTCCTGGTTGCCTCTAATTTTGTAGGCATTGTGTACGTCATGGGTGGTAGATGAACCACGCAACATACTTGCTTTCGGTTTGACCACGGTATATTCATGTGTTAATATAACATACATTTCGTCTTTGTGCCTGCCGCATCGGGAGTTTGCATCTCGTAGTCCGAAAACCATTTATAAAATATATCCACAGTAAAAATTAGAAATATGCCATTCCATTAACCAGCCAGGTTGCACAACAAACGCCTCAAATTATTTTGTTGGTTTGTACAGTGTAGGAGGGTAGCAGAAAAACTTATTCGGGATTTGATTTGAAACATCCAGAAGTGGTCGCAAATTTCCTGTTATCAGTGCTACAGGAAGGTCCTGTTTTTGGGGAATCCTTCTTTCATTGCTCAGAGTTTTTATACACGTTTGCCTGACGCATACCTTTGTAAAGTAAAAGTGTATTTCATGTTTCATTTTTTGCTTACCTAAGATAAGTGGTGTAGTTTTATACTCATGAAAAGGTACCGGTGTAGCGGTGCATACTACTGATGGGGACATGCGAGTAGTATATTTTCCTGTCAATCCGCTTCGTGTCTCTTGAAAAGTGAGATCTATTTGTGGAGTTGCATTTGTTGCATTTGGGTAGTAGTTAATGAATATCCAGGAAAGTTCAGGAAGACGCGTTCAAGGGGAAGATGGATATTATGTTTTGTAAACAGGATGTATATGAGAGTTTTGCTTCCCTGTCCAATGGTCTGTAACTCTCCACTTGAACTTTTCTAATAAATAACTCCGCAGCGAAGGCTTTCTTCCTTTCACTACCATAAAATCACCTTTTCATATCACAGAACGCACATTTGATTAAATTTTCAATGCCTTTATTAGGATTCAAATCCTTTATCGACCGTAATATCTTTTTGCAGTTTACAGTGGATGCTACGCACAGTCAGTGAACCCAGGCTGAAAAGCCGAGAAACACTGCACAGTAGTTCCAGTCATATTGGAATTCCTCAGCAGTGCGCATCTTACGAAGGTGAAGCAACACCACTAACAGGACGAAATCTTCAACAGTTATCCCCGAATCTCTTCTTACCATAGACAATCAATAAGTAGCTAAGAGGAAGAATAGAAATTCTGCCAGCGAGTAAATCTTACATCTGAGGAGTTGTCACTCGAGGGGCCAGTCAATCAAGTTGTGGCCACGTGACATGAATTCCGTGAATGAAGGATGGCTGGCGCTCTATTCCGTCTGTGTGCAAGCTTATCGCGCTACCGCGCATGGCTGGACGATTGCATGTTCAAACTACCAGCCAGGAGGTCACATGATCCAAGAATATTCAGTTCCGACGGCAGACCTGTGCGTTGGGTGTTCCGAAGCTCTGTAAAAACGATTGAAGAAAATATGCATATCGTTCAAGGAATGAACTAAACAATGGGACAAATAGAATGTATTGGAAAAGGAAATGGACGCTGCTCAGGGGCCAGTAATAACGCAAGTGAGTGGAGTGGGGCTTTTACTCAGGAATCCAAAGGAAACCGAGAATTGTTTCATGAAAAATAAAATAGATGATTAACGAGTTATGTTGCTTCGAGTATAGAGCCTGAATCCCGTGGGGGTTCTTGGTGGGATCGTTCTGCCGCTTCTCATCGTGTATGTGCACTTTAGACGACATTGTGGGAAGTAGTGGTAATTGTATACAGCTTAGCCACTCAAATCGTCCATATTTTCTGACCGATACGAAGCAACCGATCTTGGTCAAGTACCTTCAGTAGTTAGGTAAGATTTAAATAGCAAAAGAGAGTAAGATTGTCTCTCAGTGGAATGAAGTTGCCTTGGAGTATGACTGTAAATATATGAGCCTGAGTAATTTTACTTTGCACAGGGAGCTCGAATGCTGATTTGATAGGACAATGGTGAATGAAGCAAAGATATCTGATGAAGTCTGCCCGCCGAATGCCATAGCCTCAGTGTGGTTTAGTGGTGAGGGGGGATCAGAAAGTTAGAACACTTTTCACGAATTCAAAACCTATTGAGATGCCTGGTTTTTATTGAGTAAATAAAAATTGCATTTTGGTTTTGTTGTAAGCCGTCACTGTAAATATCACCGTCAGTGTAAGAAGGGAAGCCCTTAGCTGCGAAGTCGTTTATCAGCAAACATCAACCAAACGGTTACAAACTAATGGACCGGAAAGTAAACATCTCATATGCACCTTGTTTTTAAAGACTGAAACATCCTCACGCACCTTCTTGAACTTTCGAGGATATTGTCTACCTCTCTCGCAGTTGTAAAGGGATGGTGTAAAGCAGTCCACATGTTCCGTGATAAACCAGGCCTTCCATTAGACGCTAGGCAGAGCTACGAGAAAACTACATACTACTCGTTTGCTTCATCAGTAGCGTCCACCGTTACACCAATGTCTGTAGGACTGTATATAGGTGCCAATTAGGAGATTATGGAATGCATTTCGCGTGCCCAAGTGAAGTGAGCTTTGGGGACTTCTCAGTAGCATCACCGTTACACCAATGTCTGTAGGACTGTATATAGGTGCCAATTAGGAGATTATGGGATGCATTTCGCGTGCCCAAGTGAAGTGAGCTTTGGGGACTTCAGAAATTCGACTGATATCGCCAGGAGGGAAAAATAGCTCAAAAAGTGTGTGCCTCATCCAAGCACCCTAGCTGACGTTTGGTATACAGGATTTCCATTCATTGTTAAAGTAAACTCCTATAATTTGAACTGCAGTTTCAACTAATCTTGGGTTGTTCAGGCATTCAAATAGCGAAATCACTACTCTCAGATGAGTTGGACTGCCGATGTTATGTGTTAGGTGCGTTTCAATCAACAATATCAGAATGTAGTGACCAGTCAAGTCTCTGTGCTCTCATTTCCACTTTTCTAATCTGAAGATCTCATACACTTCAAAGCTTTCTTTGTCTTGACCCACGCGGCATAGTGGAGGTTGTCTACTGCCTACAGGATGCACCCAACGAAAAATAACATGAACGATTGCTTCGCAACGGAACAGGTACGCTGGAACCGTAAATGTAAGTTATCAAACCAAGATGTTTGGTTTGCACACACATTCAGTATCTATCAAGGGAGGTTCAGCCTTGCGTTTATGTTGGAAAATATTTGCGGAACACGGAAATTGACCTGAAGAGACAAAACAAAAGCGACTACAGCCTTACTTGGGGTCTGGGGCTTTCACGTCCTCGTGGGTGGAACAGATGAGAATACAAATACATGCGACTGTCAAAACTATGGATGCAAACGATTTGGCTCCCGGAAGCTAGGAGGGGTTAGTTTTGATTGGCAACATAAAAAGACAGACTGCGTTATGTTCCAATTAAAACGCGAATGCATTGTTTGCTATCTAAACCAGTTTGATAACAGACCGACAGTGTTTCAAGGTCAAAACTGTGGAATGAATAAAAGTGAAGGCAATTACACGCTCGTCGTACAGTTTGCACTTTGCGTCTGCCACGATGTTAGGATATGTTCTTGTTGTTGCCACGGCTGTTCTACGTAAGTGTATTGTTTTTAATGAGACTCGATGAACGTTTTCGATGCGGGTTACAGTTTATCAACGGGTCATTTACTCTTCTTTCAGTGGCATCTGTCCGGTCACGAGATTCCGACGAATATCTCACTTGCCTGGGTAAGACACAGTAACATGACAAAAGTAGTGTATTGTTATCACAAATTTCTCCACATTGTTCACACTAGATATTTAAACGCATCTGCTTATTAAACAAAGAATTTTAGCCCCACGCATATACGAAACATCAACAAATATGATGGGCTATATATTCTAGCATCAGTAACCGCCTGCGTCTATGGACAAACATGTTTAATGATTTTGTGACACAGAAATGTTTCGCTTGATCCGAAATCCAGAGAGACAAGTATGCTTCTTGTGAGGTTCCGTTGATAATACGCCTCTTTCCTAACAAACTCGACGTTTCTCATCATTATACTAACAACGCCATAAAACCAAGAGTCGTAGAAATGAGGAGAGACACTAACTAGTGGGTTAAAATCAACATTTATCCGAGCATGTAGCTGACTAGCCGATGAAGCCTGGAGTTTGAATGTTATAACTTGCTTGATCTCACTTGACTGACTCTGTGACCAAGCGTTTTTTGAATAGTAAGTATAGTCGAATAATTTTCAGAAAATCTTTTGCGATTGTTTTCTATAATTTAGCAGTTAAGTCCAGCGTTACTGTATTTCCTTGTCTTTCTGAACGCTTCTGAATAGTAATTTTCTTATTCTGAAATTTCCTGCATTTAATCAAAACAGAAAAATGTGGAACCAGTGAGTGATATGAAACAACCAGTCTAGGTGAAACCTGCATTCTGAATTCACACAGTTTCGTGACGAACTGGTTCGTAAAGGTTTATATAAACTTAGCTGTGTGGCAAATATTTATTCCAGCGCTTTGTTTTTTCTAAACCATCAAAAAAACACCATGATGAGTATGTTTTATGATATATTTCAAAGCAACTAGTTTTATGCTTCATGTGGATTAAAGACAAAAATACATCAATGTGTGGATGAAGTGATTGTGTAAATCGATCAATTGTTGAGTCAACTGTTAGACCGCAGAGTCTATAAAATTTATTATACATTAGATTGCATTATTCTCCCTACTTTTTTGTTTGACCAATGAAGTTTGAGTTTGTTCACAAAAGGCTATGTCAACGAGATTGTCTCATGAATCTCTCTGAGACGTTTACTAAATGGGACGCGTGCGAGGTTAAATAAACACACGAACTCGTAATGTAACACTTTGAAATCTATAAATCCAATAAAAAATAAAAATAAATCGTTCAGCTGTAGCATTCTATCGGTGCCTAGCTGCCATGGCGCACGAAGAAGGCACGAGGGCTGGGATACTGTCAGGTTGCCCAAGCCTAGACAGAGGAAGTCGAGAGGCAGAGGTCGGGTTCGAACCACGGACCTTCCGGTCAGTAAATTCGCGCTCTAACCACTTGGTCCATCTCTCTCCAAATCCAATATGAAGTTAAAAAATTAGCAATAAGTGACGACCAAGACCCCTTGCACTTAGTATTTAAACCAGCATATTATCCCAATGTCAATTCCATTTTGGAGAAAAATAACCGCACTTTCACGCTTCAGATATAACTGACATTGAAGTGGAGCTGTGCCAAGGTTCGTTTTTGCCGGTGGCGAGTATATTTGTGTCAGTACATGCCACAGTCGATGGGGCATTCCAGCTTTCAAACTATTTTCATGCAACGTTCCAGAGGAGTTTGGTAAGCAATCGGTGGATTTGTTGCTGGGCAACGTTTCGCTTTTGACACAGAAGCTTCGCCAGGCCACAGCGACTGGTGGCCGAGGCGGTGGAAATCGCCAAGCATCCCAGCGTGAATGGAATAGAGGGGTTATAAATTGCAGACGTGTGGAGAGCGGTATTAAATCATCCGAGATGATACGAGGCGGTATGCAGTTATCTGCGAAATGATATGGGTCTAAGTGTACAGAATCCAACTACAGTTAGATCCAATTGACCACCCCACCCCCATCCACAAATCAAATTGTCCAAGCACCCCAAATCTGTGAACGACCCCAAGAGGGATTTTCCATCGAGGTATCCTAGACTGAAAAAGCAAGGGCAAAAATCCGGGTTCATCATAAAGACGAATCCCCCCTAACCAATCTATCGTAAAACTTAATCATCCCCACTAATCAATAAACAGGAACATCAGACTGAACACCCTGTGCTGGTCAAGTCACTAGTCCTAAGGAATCTGACGGGTTGGCTCCCTGACTGCCTCAAAACCCAATCAACCTACTTACTCACTCAATTGGCCTGACGAAGCTTTTATGTTAAAAGCGAAACGTTGCCCGGTAATTGATCCACCGATTGTTTACCAGACCTCTGTCTGAAACAATGGCTTTTCAATCGGTCCCAAACATTTTCCAATTTATTGAAAAGAATGACGCGTTTTAGTGTGAGGAATGCCCTGGCAACTACTTACAGAATCTGGAAATAAGTGTGCTCTGGAAAGAAACACTATGTTGTCTCAATTTTTGGGATGCTACTAGTAAAGCGCTTATCACGTAAGCAGAACCTGCCGAAGGGGAGAGGTCGATGTTATAACCTGGATGTTTCGTGTGGGAATAAGCTACATGAACAATTCAAGACAAATTATTTAGGATTCGCCTAGTGTCAAGTAGTGAAATTCAAACTTCCGTCTCGTTGGTCAATTCCTAGTTGCTCTAGACTCCGAGTGGTTTTAATGGATGTGAACTGTCACGGTTTCCAGTAAATATATCTTTATTTGAAGAACACATAGTCCGAAAAATAATCCAAGTTGATTTACAAAGCGTGAAAGTATATTTTGCTCTTTGTGAAAGTGACTTACATTGAAGATAGCACCATGTATCTGAATGAAAGAAGTGCAGTTCGAGAATGATGTTTATGACGCTCCCAAAGGATGACTACCCATTGATTACTAGTACGATGATTTCTTACTACACTACATGTATACCCGGTGGAACGTTTTGTTTGTTTATTCAAAAATAATTGAAAGTTACCAAAAACAGCTAGGTGATTCGCAGGTGATCCTGAAATCTGCTATTATTGTACTATAAACGAAGTGATTTTTGTCTGATTTCCACGGTTACTCTTTGCTTAAATATGTGGTAGGCCCAGCAGCGCATTGCAAAACCATTTAAGCTGATAGATGGCAGTATGAGAAATGGATTTGCTGAGAGGAACTCTTTAGGTGAATATGTGACTGGCGATTGTGGAATCTAGGAAAAGAGTACGTTAGTTTAGATGTGGTAAAATGTGAACCTAAATGATATGAAGTATCGTTTATCGATTTTCAGCTCAGAGAGCTAAGGATCTAGAGGAACGACGTACGTTGATCTTCTAACTGTTGCACGTTATCAAGCTATTTTTTACTTTTGGTACTCACGACGAAAACCAATAATTATATGGCTTATACTGGGCTTCTTTTTAGGTAAAAGAATGCTGGCAACATTGATGTCCTTGGCTTTAACGGGTTGCGCACGGTTAAGGCGATGGCTGACAGCGGAATAGTACCGTAGAGGCTGGGTAACGTGTAGCAATTGTCATATTTTCTGGACTAACGAATGAAAATACTTGTGGTGACACTAACCGTCGATGGTAGTACTTAGTGGCCATTACATTCCACTTAGAGTATATGGTACATTCACCAGAAGGCCCGACAAAGTTAAAACAGGAGAAGTGGCTGTTTCCTGTCATCCCAGAACGTCAATCCTTAGGTTCAGATGACGAAGTAGCAATACGGCCATAATTCTGAGAAAGTTTATCGACGATGACTGTGCACGCTCATCCCGGGTTAAGCAAATTTGTCATAATAAACATCTGCTAGGTAGCAGCTAGAGAATATGCAAGCACAAGGAGCCGGGAGTTTTGGTATCAATAACCCAGTAATCAGTATTTCTATCACGGTTGTTAAGTCGTGTTATAGAGCAGGTTTGACTGTCGACTATATCTGTCAAGCTACCACGTCTCAGCTGTAAAACACAGAGTTACCCACGGAAGCATGCATCTATAGGCGAAAGCTGGCAACAAGTACAGTTCACTGTTGACTGATCATGATGGCCCCGTCAAATGTTTTATGGAACAGATTGCTTCTCCACACTTTTGTGACCGTATCAAACGATTCCGCTTAGCCTCCCAGTGCTACCATTTGCTAGCTTTCTGAAATACAAGTAACAGAATTCTCTAGAACCCGATCGGTTTGCAACACCTACACGCCTGGAAATCTTGTTTCTAACCTGAGTGGGTAAGGATTATTATAATAACACAAATATATCACTTTTCGATAAAGTTTGTTTTGTTCCTAACGACCTTTGTTTTCCCTCTTTATCTGTTAACATGTTTCCTTACTGTGCTACATTGGAACCCCCTTGCAACCTCCACAAATTTGTGGTGTATATATGTATATATATAGGTATAGGCCTCGAGGAATCGCCCCACAATAGCCTCAGGCTAGTCACAGGCTCAGCACTGTGATGTAAAGAGTTGAAATTGCTGATGTCGCTGAGCTCTCATCTGAGTACAAGAGAAGCTCTCTGTGACGAATAAATGCATTCTACTAATTTGATAGTTAAAAGCACATTAAAATTCGCTCATTTGGACGCAGAAATTGTTTATTTGTGCGGTTGCTCTTAAAGCGAGACGGCTAGGGTATGTGCACCAACGTTGTGGATTTTTGTACAGCTGCCAAAATCATTGCAATTAAGTTAATATTTCTCTTGGTTTAATAAAACGAGAGCTCGTATCAAATAGATCGTCGGAGACTTTGAATTAATACGCAGAATTTTTTTTCGTATGAGCCACTTCTTCGTACTTTATGTAACAGCTTTTCTGATGCCTGTTTGCAAGCTTTCTTACTTGAGAGTCATAATTTAAATTTAAAAATTAGTATTTTGAGTGACTGTAATCTTGTACACGCTTTCATGATTCAAATCAACGGATTGCATACTGCCGCTCATGGTTTCCGTCACGTTGTTTTACAGGCAACTGTGTTTTGACGGCTCAAGGGCGTTGCCTTGGTGAGTTTCACCAATAAACATAAAGCGAAGCAAATTAATCTTTGCGTAGACAAATCACGTATTCTTGGCAGTTTAATGAAATTGCAAAAGCCGTCTGAATATATGCATTTTAATGCTAGCCTCGGCATTCAAGTGTGTGTAGTAGACAGACACCGTGACTGATGATTTTCAACAGAATGTCGTTTTGTTCATCCACAGATCGATGCATGCGTGAACCTTGGTGTAATGGTACGTTTGGTGCATTGGAAGACTAATTTTTGAAGTTACTTTTGCTTTTGTGGAAACCAACGGACAGCTGGATAAACCTTGTGATATAGAAAATAGAATACGCGGAGAATCTTACAGAGTAGCATTATTTTGTTTGGATAAAAATGTCCCCTGACTTTGCAGAGGGTGTTGCATGTAAGACTGCATTGTTTACTAGTGTACACCGAACGGCTTTTGTCCCCGTTCGGGTGGTCACGCAGAGCAAGGCTTATCTCAATTCCCGGCTTGTCCAATTAAGAAGTGTGCCAATCTAGGTGACTTCAAACTGTTCATTTGGCCCTTAGTAGGCGGACGTAGCTAACTCGTTTCTGCAGGATTCTGTAAATGGATGCAGCTTCTTGAGCATGGGGCTTTATGTAGTGCACGTTTTCTGCATGAAGCTTTGTTAAGAGCCAGAATATTGGCGTAACTAATCTCAGGTGATAGTGAATTGATATTTGAGGAGATATGAACCGTTTGCTTTCTTATTTTGTTTGAATAAATAACACTTGAGTCAGTTTCCCGCGAATCAGTTGACATTTGGACAGGATCCGGATTTGAAACTACCTCTAGTATTCACTACTCAGGGCATGGTGCTCCGGGAAGTTGCAAGCAGGCGAGTGTTTTCAAACCACATGTCACAGCAACGTATCAAGTTCCTGTTCACAGTGTATATAGATGGCTATTTAATACAAGATACAATTGTCCCCAGTTTACTGTTTTGGCTATCATGACCAACATTCAAGGCGTACACCGGCTATTCATCTGGATGCGTACGTCTTACATCATTAGAGGGTGCGGATCTGCACGATAAACAACCGCTTGTTGTGCATGATAATGACCCTGAATTTCCCACAATTTTCAATCCATCTTATCTTTTCCGTTAAACCAAACTGAAAATCACCCGAGATATTGGCTGCTCGGCTCGGCATAAATCGTGCCAGCATCACTTATCCTGCCCAATGGGTCATTTGCTTAATTAATCCTCTCCTGTATGTATATAAAAATGGACACCAGCAAGTGAACTGGGGAGACGTCAGTAAGCTGAGTGTCATTTTTCCCCTTGTGGGATATATCATTAAGTCTGTCGCTTGAGTGGTTAGACAAATACAAACGAAATGAACACAGACCTCATAGAATGGAGTCATCCGGGTCGGAAAATATTCATTTCTGTGGCGCGATAACACGGATGATATCGGGGGAAACAAGCTTGGAATATGTACGTTAATTAGCGTGGGTAATTAACTAAAACGTTCGTTTTGCTTACACAGAGATAGAATATTGATTGTGGAGTACATACCCAGCCCCTTTTCTGAATACATATCGAAACATAAAATATACCGCTCTTGTATTTACTACACCGCATACCCAGCCCTTTTCTGAATACATATCGAAACATAAAATATACCGCTCTTGTATTTACTACACCGGTTACTGCAACTCTTCAATGTATTCGTGTTCTCTGCCAGAATTTTGTGAGTTCTTCTATGATCCAGAAGGTAAGCTGCCGTTTGTGAGATGGCCCTGGGCACACAAAAATCATGTCAATAAACAGTTGAATTAGTAGTATGTTGCGGAAACTAAATGGTTGAAAAACTTACTTTGTGCGGGTGTTCCACCCTATTCCGAATCGTCTCCATCATAAAACCAAGTCTGTATTGCAAAACTAACCGTACACCGCTTTTTCTTCACAGATGAAAAATGAGTGAATCTTTCCTCATTGTCAATGAAGCTTTTACTTGGATAAAGTCTTGCCAGACAAATGTTTTTGTCTCCCACATTTGGATAGTCTCAAGCAAACAACCAACGCGAAAAATAATTTTTGGTCCAGGGGTATTTTTTAACGACATGTGAAGATTTTTCTATGAACCAATCCTGGCCCGTTCGAAACAAACGGATGGAAGGCATGAGAAAGAAATTTCACACAGCCGTGTGTTCCAGAAATAGTTATCTATGGCTGATTAATTATGCAAGATGTTCCAAAGATGGTTATTGACAGCAGCAAACGTTTGGGAGTAAGATCATCCAACTGAAGTTTTTTCGTACGCTCATAGTTTAGCCTACAACAGTGGAAAGTATGACCATATACGCAGTCGCTGATTTCTACACGTGTACTGGTAGACCAGTGTATGACGTAACCTCTAGTTTTTGAAGTTCTTCCTACCAATTGGACAGGAGGCGTTACACAAAACCAACCTTGATTTTCATAAAAATGTCTATGAGAGTTTCCAAAACCTTGTTGATTTTTAAATGCTTTCGTATTGCCGGACAGTACGGGCGGTGGTGGTTTTTATTGAGTATTGCGTGCTTGATCATACTGCAGATGCAATCTAAGCAAGTCGGGGTGTTACACACTAAGTAGGATTGTTCTCCAGTAAGACGTTTACTTGGATTAGCATACCACGTTTGGTTAATTGTCTGCACATATACCGACCTGGATAGATGATCACAAGGTCTATAAAGCTAATCAAGCAATAATTTGAGGCTGAAACACTGGGGCAATTTGGTGGTGTTGAAAGATTGAAATTTAGTCCTGTAAGTGAAAGCTCAGTATGCCGGGAGGCTGAGTGATACTGTTTATCTGTTTCTTCCTCGTTGAAAACTACGAGCAGTAAGAATTCACCGAATTTTCGGGAAGAATTTTTGAACTCTCCATCCTTAGGCTTAGAGGCTGAACATTTCAACGCTTAGTTGCGAAGGGGACGCTCAAAACCTCTTATATTGACAAAGCAATAAAGGGGCCCGTTAGCAGCACAAGTCTCTCAACTGCAAAGCCTTTACGTGTGGAGCAGAATATTTGCGCCGAAATGTTGCATTCTGTTGCGTATGTGCTCAAACCAAAAGCCATCCTTATCTACATTCATATTTTGCAAATCACCAAATTTCATTGTCCGCCTAAGCAATCATACATTTGGCGGATAAAGCCTTGTGTAATACTTTCCCAGCATCACCGAGACCCCAGGATGCCTAGATAGGGCTTAACAGTGTGGACTCGTACTCAGAACTCAGTTGTTTGCATCTTTTGGTCCATCAGCGACACGTCATAGATTTCGAAAATTCGATTCCATTGTGGGAATACCGAGCGTCAGCAATAAAACAAGTATTCAAATTTCGTGGCAACTACTCGTCAGCACGAGAAAATCGCTTGTAAAACGGTTATTCAACTAAATGGTACACCAGCCTTCGCCACGGGTGCATACTTCACTCCCAGTAGAACAACCTGGTCAGTTTTGGCAGTCAATATTTAACCTGCTCGACGTAAACAGTACTAAAAATGTGCACTAGAAATAAGAAATCAGTTTACCAGCTATATTTTCCAGCGGCTCAGAAAGATTTGAGCGCAAGCTGTCTGTCATTTTAATGAATAATATTAACTGTATCTTCAATTTGAAGGTTCCCAGCTTACAAATGGGCTGTCCCAGCCAGTGACTGAAATAGAGTGCATCGCACATCGAGGTCACTGTAGCATGAACTTTAGTTAGCTGCCAAGATGTGATGTGTAGGTCGTTTCGATTTAGCACAGAGTATCCGTTGTGCTCACATGGTTATATCATATGACAGCCTTAACCCGCGCATATCAAAATGCGATCTGAAGGTCGGTAAGACACATTAGTGTCATGAGCATTTAATACCGAAAAACACCTGTGTTGCTTAAATCGACCAGCGTCGATTTAGTTCGCGGACGAGATCACCCGGTTTCTGTAGATGGACATCCAAGTGAACAGTTATATGCAGGACAGAATTAAAATGAACCAACTAATCCGGGCCGAACTTTTGTCATTCTACTTGTTACTTGCCTCTGTTTGTTCTCAACAGCAAGCTGTTCAACTGAGTAACACAAACGACATAAACATGTTTCAGGTCCTCTGACCTTAGCAATTTGGAGGAACATTGACCGTTTGAAGATTCAACCCCTGAAAGTGGTCTCTGTTAGTATAGCTGTGTAGCCAGATTGTAGATTTCATAAAATGTTGGCATCAAATGGATGACTTAAAGCTTATTCCTTTTGCTGAAATATTCTCAAGGGCGTTTAAAGTCAAATCCGTTGGTGGAATAACACAGCTATGGTAGTTACTTTAATATGCATCCGTCAATTCAGTCAGTGGTGCACAAGTACTAACCCACCGATACACGCCACTACGCTCCCCAATAATGCCCTGATGATGTCACCTCGAATGATGATGAAACGTTTGAAATCGGATTGCCCAGCTCAGAAAACAAGCCAGCGATTATCTACCCTACCTGAGCTAACAACATTTTCCTCCATAGAAAACCCATCATTTATGTTGGTATTCATAATGAGACGCTAGATGTGGCAAACGTCCAGAAGGAAAACCAAGGCACATGAAGCTAATTACGGAACCGGGTGTCCAGGGTCTTGGAATGTAATTCAGTAAGGTAATAATATTATATATTGTCATATCATTGAAACTGAACTGTTTTTCGTCCAGAAGGAAAACCAAGGCACATGAAGCCAATTATGGAACCGGGTGTCCAGGGTCTTGGAATGCAATTCAGTAAGGTAATAATATTGTATATTGTCATGTCATCGAAACTTAACTGTTTTTCAAATTAGCAAATTTTCCTCTTTCCCAAGCACCCCATAGGCTAGACGCTTAAGGGGGTTACTAAATTGAGTAGTTGAAATTACCTCGAGCCGAAATTTTCGAATAGGTGAACTAAATGGAACTGTTAGCCCGGTTGGGTCCCCTAACACAGTCATTACTGTCAACAACGTGGAATCGATCTATCGGTATATAGTGGTTTTCAGAACCTACACATATCCTTTTGGGTTGCATTTGTCCCATAGACGTGTAAAACAATGTGAAAGGGATGTAATGCTATACTTTGCAAATTATATCGTACCAATCATGCATGCTCTTAAGAAACCGGGTATTTGGGAACCCGAATATTCTCTCTTTCTGGCGCCATTCAATGAAGACTAGTCGTTCACCAAGAGATCGGAAGGTAGAAATTGATTTAAGCTTTGTGCTTGATAGAGGGTAACTTATTATCTATGCGTTTCGAGGCAGCCAATTTGAAGATACCACGTTGTTGAACGTCCAAGAGTGGTCACAGTTTTTGACTAGAAAATTAACCGCAACTCTGTCGTTTGCCATGCTTGAATATGCGCCTAGGTATTCATTGTGAATTCATCGCGCGTCATTTTCTTTAGGAGCTCACGGTTGTGTGGTAAGCTTTCACCTGGGTTCTTTGTGTCCAAAGGTGGAAGACAGGGTGGGATTCCTTCAAATAATAGACATCAATGGACAGTCTAATACTGACAGCTTAGCTTTTGAACACAACCAAAGTACTGCTGATTAACGCGGAGTATACAAACGGAGTTTTCTTTCAGTGGAGCCAAGTTCAAGTCCAAAGTTAGCAGACCGTACAACCGACGCGGACAGTCATACAAGTTGCGGTCACCCCCAGAATTTTGGGGCGTACGCTGTGACCGGACTGACAAAATACAAGTGACAACGTGATGTAACGGGAAAGAAGATATTAAGTCTACATACAAACTGTCTAATTGGGAACATCGCACCTATGACAGGATATGGAAAGGAAAAATCTGGCATGCTGATCACGAAGGAGCATCAGAATTCATTCACACAAACCAACCGTGCTAAAAATTATAAAAAAAATCGAAGACGAGATGTCGTCAAGTTTCGATTTCAGTTGACGTTTTATCGACCAATCTGCTTGTCCTCTACAATTAACGAACTAGAGTGTAACTCCGCTTAATGCTAATTTTTGCTTGTATAGCGGATAAAATCACATGCGATTATATCGTGTGATCACGGTTGGGCCGTTTGAATTTTGTGAATAAATTCAGGATGGCCAAGTCTTTGGTTATTGTGAAATGCAAGGTGACTTTAATATAGTGAAATGAACCAAACAGTGAACGCACACGCACATTTGATTGAACCGTACAATGAAACTAAATATTACTCAAATATTGAAGTAAACAATTATAGTTTATTGATGTAATGCGACTCATTCAGTTTCACGAATCATCAATGTCCATTTGCTCGCAAAGGTTCACAGTTGGATTGCCGTTGCTTTCATGCCAATTGCGGAATTCTTGTTGATTCGGTCTTTGTGTAGTTAAATTCCCGCATTTACTGTACGTTATCTAATGAATATAAAGTTACCAGTTGTATCGTGTGATAAGTTTGTCTATCCCACTGCGATTCGTGGGGGAAATTACAGTGCAAATAACCACAAGCAGAAGTGAAGTCGCCACCGGACCAAAAGCATGTCAGGGAAAGACATGACCGATAGCGCTTAGCTTAATTTGGCAAAATGGAGAAGGACATAGTTGCGAAGGGAGTCACGTCTAAATGTTCGCTAATGCAATAACGTCCAGGGAGTGAGGATGTCCTCATGCGTGGCACTCTACAGTGAACCAAATCAGTAAACGCGCGGACATCAACCTATTCAGTGAACTCCTAATCACAAAAAAGCACGATTCAACTACGAGAAAAAAACCAAACAACGTAACAAAATCAAGCAAATCTATCAAACCAAGGTAAGAAAAATACATCAAGTAGTAAAGCATCCAGTCAACCAACAAAGTGCCACAGATCAAGAAGGAGACGGAATATGGACACTGGAGGAGCGGGACAGTCAAGTAAAACGGATTCAACGAGTCGCACGGAAGCAGCAAACTGAAGCCAAAACGTAACATAGTTTCCAAGTTGGCAGAGTAAATTGGCGAAGAGCCATCAACCATCAATGCCAGATTTATCGGACAGTATTTACAAACCATAGAGGCTCAAGCGCAAGAAGAGGATTTTCCACGCCCTTTCAGGCAATCATCATATATTTTCGCCTTGTGACGGAACGTTTGCAATCCGAATGCCAGATTTAGCAAACAGATCAATAAAATGTCCCGCAGTCAAGCCACTTATGTTGCGCAACCAAATCTTTAAAATTTTATGACGAGGAGTCGACCATGCGGAATGTTTGTCCCGAAGAATCTAATGACGACAAACGTTACACCTAACTTGATATGGTGTAGTTGACCCTTTTTGCATGGCACTGCAGACTCTGTGACATTGTTATTAAACCAGTCTAAATGTGCCTTTATCCAGCTTTGATTCATCACTATTTTTCGAATTAGAATGCAATGCAAACTTGCTAGCAGACAGACCTGGAGAGGTATTGTACGATTATGAACTCCGAATATGGCATGTGGTCATTTGTGAGAACACTGGTGCCAGAGAAATTTCAGGCAAGCCGGCGTATGTTGAATTATCAGTTGTATCGTTCAACATCATATCGTAGCAGTCTTCTAAACTATCAAAATATTTGTGTATTGAACTTGGCCAAATTGTTTTCGCAATGTAGAACTGAATCTGGTGTTGAATAAATTTATTCGGTATTTAAAGGCGCTAAACATCAGTTGAACGAGAATCCCAAGAATTCCCTTTGTAGCATCTAAGGAGATTGTACGACGACGAAAATTATACCAGGGACCGATTATTATACAACATCAGGCATGGTTTATGAAAGAGAATTGCAAAATCTAGTGAAAATAAAAATAACTTGTAGTTATTTGGCTTATCTCATATTCCGATGATTTCAAATCTCAGTTGACTAGCGAGGTTGATAAAGTGGGATTTTGTCCATCAGGATTGAATTTCTCAACAGGATGTTGACGCCGAGTATTTGGCCGATAGTGTAATAAATTCCAGATACGTTGACCTCATTGAATGTAGATGTCTACTTTAGGGAAGGTCTGAAAATGCTTTTGCAGGTCAGCCACTTGATATATTGCGTGGTCAATACCACTCTATAGAACTCTGTATACCACGGATAATATGCGAGGTTTTCCAGATGTACATTTGCCAACAAGTTATAAGGCAGTTACTGCGGTTTAGCTTGATAAAACAACACGTTATTTTTACTGAGCAATTTTTTATTTTTATTTATTTTTACTTTTACTAGGCAATTGAATATAATGCAGGCTCTGATACGGCGTGAGCCCTAAAATTCCTTTGGTTGAAAAATTTATTACAGGTCCCCAAACAAATTTCGGTACTGCTAACCTTTTTCAACTTCTAATGACTCACCAATATGGTTAGTAAAACTGAAAACCGTCATGCAAGTGACATGTTTGCATCACGCGTGGTCAATACCACTCTATAGAACTCTGTATACCACGGATAATATGCGAGGTTTTCCAGATGTACATTTGCCAACAAGTTATAAGGCAGTTACTGCGGTTTAGCTTGATAAAACAACACGTTATTTTTACTGAGCAATTTTTTATTTTTATTTATTTTTACTTTTACTAGGCAATTGAATATAATGCAGGCTCTGATACGGCGTGAGCCCTAAAATTCCTTTGGTTGAAAAATTTATTACAGGTCCCCAAACAAATTTCGGTACTGCTAACTTTTTTCAACTTCTAATGACTCACCAATTTGGTTAGTAAAACTGAAAACCGTCGTGCAAGTGACATGTTTGCATCACTTTTGTCTATCTAGTTCACTGGGATGTGAGCTAGTGCAACCATTCATGAAAGCAGTTTGGTTTGGGAATTCAGGATTGAGAGAGCAGTAAGTGGGATGTAACGTAGGTCGTGCGGGTCTATACGATCCATTTGTGCAGATGGTTCCGATCTGACACTAACTCGTGTTTGTTAATACACGTTTCGCTGCTTAGCTAAACAGCTCTGCATGCACTTCACACGCAGTAGCACTGGTTGATTCTCACGTCCCTGATCATCGGTAGTTACCCTCTACTTCAGCCTCTGAAGATGTTGGGTATCAAACCATTATGTGACTGAGACCCGGGTGGAGTAAATCAGAAACTAAAGCCCACTGGAGTGGAGAATCCGGCCTACAGCAGAAATAGGTCCCTCAAAATTAAAGTTGAGATATACGTCAAATTTTTGTGAAGACACCCAAGCAATCACAAAAGTTATTACCATCAGACCGGATCCACGGGACGTCCCCATAATTTTTCCGAATATATACCAGGTTATCAAATGCACATTTGCGTGAATTGCGGATCTGTTTTCTGTTTGCTTTCAAAAAAATCATCCAGTTTTATATTCTTTGGATGTAAACCACGACAAAATAAAAGCCTCTGTCGAAGATTCACATTCGCCCTGTTATTTGGGTGTTATCCGTTGGGGTCAGGGCATTTGGTTTTGCACGGGTGGCTGTATTCCCGCTCATTAAGAATGATGCTTTGTTTGGTAGGAAACGAAATTGCCTAAGTTGGGCACACATTTGTCTGGGTGCTCTTACTCACTGTTAAATGACAAATTGCTGGAAAATTAGGGGTCCTACTCGAAAATTCTCATTTTACGTGACCAGTAATCTAACTGACTTGGAGGATGAAAATACCGTATCAAACAGATACATTGGTTTGAAAAAGCAAACTCAATTATAGAAGTCTACAAATTGTTGGGGAACTGGTTGCATTTATGACAAATAACTCTTTCTCACTTCGTCTTTCATCTGATGGTAAGGTTTTGAACATTTATTCGTATAAGTTATGTAACGCTAGCTAGTTGATTGCGTCTAAAGTTTTTGAACAGAAAAGTTTCCGCCGGCACTCCATATGTATTCAGCAGGTCAATACTCGTAAAAGATCATGATGTAACAACCAATTTATTTCACAGAAGGCTGAAATCAATAAAAAATACAACTTGCATCACGGTCTATTTTGGAGTACTTCTAGACTGTATACAGTAGCGTGAAGAGTGGATCGAAAGCGCTAAAATCATGAGCGAAATTCAGCAAAGCGAAGTTCTGGTGGGTCAGTTGACAGACTGATTTTGACCGTGACTTGTCGCATCCATAGAGCGCGTAGCACAGCTCTTCTATTTGGTGGATCATGTAAAGCATGTGCTCAAATCGCATTGAGAATCATACGAAGCTCTTCGGCCCAAACAAGATCATACTTGGAAACAATAACTCCCACGTGACCAACTAGCACAAACCATCTTGATCTAAACTGTAAACAAAAAACCAGACGGTCATCATGTGTGGCTCTGGACTGGGTGTTCTAATATCTTTTGCGCCATCCAAATTCCATGTGATAAACGATCAAGGTGTACACTAATGTCAAAATAATCTTGTACCTATACTGTCTGTGCGACTAAACACATTAGGCAAACACTGCCAGAGGTCAAATCAAGTGAACACTGACGTTATTCATTATTCCAACCGCAACAATGAATTTACACGCTATACTATCAGTAATCTCCATAGACGCGAATACGAAGGTCGCTTTCAACATGTTCGAATCATCTGTGCCACGGTACCTTAGGAATAGACATTAAACCATCCCGAATGAGTCAGGGTGATTTGGTTTATGTTCTGTTTGTTTGCATGTCTGATTATCCAGGAGGTGGACGTAACAATCAGCCTCAGACAATCTCGGAGAGTGCACGCACCAGTGGTGTTACGCAATTCATCTACAGAGATCCATGTCTGTATTGGTGGGTTGCATTTTTGTTTATTGTTGGGCAGCTTAATACGGGGAATTCAACTCCGCATGCGCTTTGTACTGAGCCGTGCGCGTAACCAGTTGGGACAGTCCTCCTAACTGTGTGCCACAACGGTAAAATACGAGTTGGAAAAATTATTTTCATCAAGAAATTCTAGTTTATTTTTCTTGGAAAGCACTAACCAAGAAACAAACTGTACTTTGGCCATGCCACTGCTCAAAACGAACAGACGTACGAAAACGCTGCGATTCTTTTGGGACATCTTCTAACGGATAAATAAGCGCAATCTGTTCATACAAAAGATTGTTACTCCTTAAGGTTCTGTATATTTTGCTTGGTTTATAGCACCTGAGAAGTACTTATTCACTTATAGTGAGGGAACCGGCATCCATCAACATGTCTAGGCCGTGTTCCTTCAACTTACAGCAAGAATTACCGTTACATCAAACTTTGGACGAGGAGAACCATATTAATTTAAGTGGCAAACATGAGACACAACTCGTACCAATAAGGATAGTATCTTGCCTAGCTATCTGAATGTACTGCGTACACGCCGAGCAGAAGCCTGCCCTCATACTACATCAGCGATCTCAGCTAATCCTTAGTTGCTAGGTCAGCCAACGAAAACCTGCCCCTGGTAGGTTCATGTGACTTGTTGACATCCGCATTAGGCTTTTCACTATTGGACACCGGTTTATCTGATGCCTCCCGGAAGTCACCAGACGTTACTGCTCTCATCCTGTTCCTTCCTCAATTCTCGTACTCTAAGGCTTCAAACTTCGGCATTAGATGCTCCAAACATCCCGTAAGATCTTCATTTATTCAATATGACTCGTCCCCGGCACGAATGGTCCTCCAACTGAATCAAACTACTCGTGATTTCAAATTGGCCTGGCTGTCCCATTGTAAATACCCTCATACTACCCAGTTCCAGCCACCACTGGAATGCGTATCTCTTGTTTGATTAGCGCAATCTTGACGTCCGTCACAGAGATGTCCAGAAACCGGAGTATGTAAGTTCAGTGATGGCACGACACTTTCAAACCCAGTCTGATTGCACTCACGCGACCATTTTCTTCCTACCCTCGACCTTCAGGTCCCAACCAGTCCGAGCTTTAATTGTAACTATGATCGAATTTTTCACCAAGCCCCGTTGGCCTCCTAGGCGAGTTCGCCTATCAGCACAAGGGGTCCAAAAACCGTGCATTCCGGTTATTTGACAGATACATAACCATCCAATAACCACATCTTATGGTTAATCGATGTTTATTTACACCACTCGAAGCACCTTATAACGTTTTTGTGATTATCTCAGTGTTCAATAACCGAACGTGTAAGGCTTTTGTGGGTTATATAACCAACTGATAACCGTCAATCTCCGTGTATGCCGTTTTTTCGACGGTCAAATGACCGTGATTTAACAAATGACCGTGATTTAACCTCACATCGACATTCAAAAGCGGTGATATATTCCCCATCTAACCGTATTTTGCTGTTATCGGACCTTTGTTTAACCGCAATATAACGGCCTTTTCACGAAACAACCGCATTTTGCAGTGACCACGACGTTGTCTAACAACGCGACCATCTAGTTATTTCTAACTGGGTTGTCTGGTGGTTATTTAACCACTTATCTATCAAATTTTCCGGTTAAATGACCGTGAAAAACGGTATACGTGTAGTTATTGTGCGGTCGTGCAGCTTCTCATGAACGTTTTCACTGCTACCATGCGCAACCCACACTGGTAACCACACAGCTAGGCGTGCACATCACCAAACCCGTTACAGCAATTAAGACCTGGTAAGCAAATCTTTACACATTACTGCACATCTGTCTTCTGGCTGCCTATGGAGATGGTTTGTTAACCCGGGTGATCCGCTGTCATCGTTGGCCGATCACGCAGCGCAAGTAAAGGATGAAAATAAAAAATGCAACGAAAATATTTAAGATATACAAAGATGTACTTTTTCCAGTCGACTTGCTTCAGTCCGCTAAAGGAATGTCCGGCGTGAACACCCGCCCGCTTGGTTCAACGCGGGCGTCTGAGACAGCGACACAACATACGTTTAGGTACGCTCTCTGAGCCAGTCGGTGCCGCACGTTATCGAACCGTCCCGGGATTTTTTTACCCAAACACTGTCGCGCACATTCTTTGAAAACTGGGTGAGCGAGGACTGTAAGCAAGCTACTTCTGATCACCTAAGTTATATCAAGGTAGGTAGGTAGCGTAGGTGATATTGTCGGCCTATTCGTTAGTCGATACCTGTCTGAGACAGAGACACTACAAGTTTGCCATGATGGTTGTAATGAAGGACCCAAAATAATTCAGCAGCGGCAAATAACTTCGAAATTACACTAAATTACCAGGATTAACTGGATTGGTTTCTTTAACAAATCACTTTCTAGCATTTTTCACGTGTACTTGCTTCGAATACGGGTCCTGACTCCTGCAGGCATTAAAAATCTGGTTAACAAGATGAGTGGGACTTAAGAGTGGACACGTAAAACCCATAAGGGGAGGCCAAAAAATTACCCAGAAGGCGTGAGGTGGGACGTTTACCGGTAACTGCTTCAGACGGTGAACATTGTATACCATCTCCCGCAACCCACACAGTTTCTGGAACTTTTGGCCTTTCATGCGTGTAGCGAAGGAGCGTGCCGGTTAGTCACAAATATTGCATCCAAAAAGATACGATGACGCAGGCTGGTATCTACAACCCTCAAGTGCTGGGGATCTTCAATTTTTTGTACTACAAGCGTCTTCGTGTTCACAAATTCCTCCACAAAGGTCATGAAAGACTTGTCGATATCGGCCAGATTACGGATGTAAAATTATTATGCAGCTTTATTTCACCTACACTCATACGTAAATGAACAATATCAGGTTCGGGGGCAAGAAAGTTGGAAAAACCCGGCAAAGCCGGTGCGATATACTCACGTGGGAGCATTCCTTCGAGGGGGATTCCCCAATTAAACATGACTGTGGTGTTCTCATCTATGTCCGCGACTCCCGAGGCAGTTCCGGAAGTTTATGCTGCAGTGATCTAAGAAGACGATTCACTGAGAGGACAATTGGTTGACATCATCCAGTCTAGGAAGATGTCTTCCAAACTAGGCTGAAAAGTATTCTCCTCTTCACTTTTCGCCCCACATCTGAAAGCATTTTCATACTGTAGGCCGGTGAGTCAATCACCTGTTGCACGACCAGTATTGCGTGCGTCCATCCATTGCGGTGGTTGTAAACTTTAGATTCCGGGATAACCAAACCACGCTTGGAAAACTACACTCATCCCCTGTATATCAGCAACCATGACCTACCATTTCTACTGATATAAATTCGGTGATACGCGGAGGCAGCAGCGAAAGCCTGCGGCGATCCGTGAAATGGGCCCGACGGCTGCGGCCATTTGCGGAACCACTGATGCAGATAAACAAAACCAGGTCAGAACGGGTTTCTGAAAGTCATTTGGAATAATGCATTTCTGTTTTCTACAAACACTTTATTTGTTAAGAAATAATACTGTGAATAAATGTGAGAGCTACGCTGTAAAATAACCACGAAATAACCGATTTTAATCACCATATAACCGAATCACAACCAGGTTGTGATGCTATTGTCGTTTTAACCACTTAGCTTCTCGTTCGGATTTCACCGACTCGATTTTCAGCTGTAATTTCTGTTTACTCCTCCCACAAGTTCAACAATTTCGCTCACGGCACGCGTTAGCACTATCAGCAACACTACACAACACTACTCAGTTTCAATGTGAACCATACTTTGAGACCAAAATTCTCATTTGTCTCCACTTCGAATTCATCTATATCCATGTCGATTGTTACATTTGACAATTTACTCAACCGCACAAGGCCACTCATGGCCAGCAGTGGTTTTTCGGTTTT